>NC_133302.1:1531679-1618696 GCF_005239225.2 Populus alba | reverse complement strand
GATATTGATGACGAGTCTGATATACAGCTGGCTTCCTCCATTCAGGATCACATGGGCTTTCTCATTACGAGGAATCGATACGGGGGCAATGTGGAATGACTTCATAAACCAAATGGGATCAATGGTGATTGGTGTTGGCTCACTCTCCTAGTCTTGTGCTGAAGATGCTGTATAGACTTAGGCAACTAATTTTGACGCTTGATAGGTGTAGTTTTGTTGAGTAATGTAACTTTCTTGTGCTGAATTTGTATAAAGTTTGAATGGATAATTTGTTGCTTAGCTTCTGTACCATTGCATGCAGAAAATGCATTATTATTGTAGTGAAAACAGTTTTAAAATCACAATTCAACTGGCAATTAGAAAAATACAAAAAGAACAATTGCAGTCATAACAAGAGCATAAACATTTTTCCATGTTGTTTGTTTCTGAAAATATTTCCTGCTTCGAATAATATTTTATAATAGGAAAATTTAGTCAGAAAAATCTTTCCTCCTTCCTCTATACATTTTTATTTTCCTGTTTACATACATTTTTGTCTATAAATTTCATAGTTATATCAGTTGAACTTGTAACGAACTCTCCCGCGTTTTCCCTTAACTATCTTTCTCTCTCTAAAAACCACGGCTCTCTCCCCCTCCTTTTCATTCTCTCTCTGTGACTTCACTTTACTTTCTCTTCATTGGTGTCTAAATCCTCCATATGTTCACGCAATCTTGAAAGGTAATGTTTGGTACAGGAACCATTCGAACATGTTCGCTTGGATTTTTAATTGGTGGAGGGTTAATCAGTAAGGAGGTTTGAAATCTAACCTCCAAGCAATACTATATTTTTGTCTTGCTCTTCACTTTTTTCTCCAAATACACACCAAATTAACATCACTAGAATTCAACATTCAGAAATCATGCTTCTCTCTTTTACTCGTAGATTACATCTCATTTCCCGCAGGCTTGATACTAACTCAATTGGGAGATACAGA
Source organism: Populus alba (assembly GCF_005239225.2). Classification (NCBI taxonomy): domain Eukaryota; kingdom Viridiplantae; phylum Streptophyta; class Magnoliopsida; order Malpighiales; family Salicaceae; genus Populus; species Populus alba. Next base: position 1,617,720 of record NC_133302.1, on the reverse strand, counting down.
GCTGAGTTCAACCCAACAAGTTGCTTCATCAGAGAGAAATAACTGTCATTTTTAGAGGATAAATGAACAAAATGATGATTAACACAGTGATAATTAAGACCATGAAGGAGGTTACACTCAACACTCAAACAGAGTGATACAGAACTGACAAAAAAAAGACAGAATATACAAGTCCATCCCTGCTCAAAACAATCAAGTTGAACAGCAGGTGGTTCAAATTCTGGACAGCACTTAGGCAAGAAGCCTGACCATGCAGAGTGAAAGTAGAGTTTGTTAAACACATCCTAGCAGAATCATTACAACGTCTTGCACTCCAAACAAAGGTAGCAGCATGTTTCTCGTACAACAAGACAATATCACAAGAAAGAAATACCTGCAAAAGAAATGAAAACTAAGGATCTGTTGAAGGCACTAAGATGTCTATTTCCTTTGAATCTCTTTCCTGGCTGTTACGTGCGCAGAATAGAAAGTATATTATTTGTTATAGTCCTTAATAATAGAAGCCATCCTTAAGTTTCGGGATTACCATGCTTGTTAGACTTATCATGTAGCCACCATTGAGAAGTGCTGAATAATATAGAAAACACAGAATAGAATTTTATATATTAGTTTGTTATTCACTTGGCCAGAAACTCCAAGGAAAATCACTTGGCCAGAAATAACAGGAAACTCCAGCGAAAATCAATTAAGGAAGTCATTGTTAGCAAAACAATAACTTCCTGCTTTAATTAGTTCCCTTAAATAAATAACTTCCTATAGAAATATCGTTGTCTCATTATTAATTCCTCTCTCTCCGTCCCTTTCTCTTGATCAAAACGTCAAAGCGTATCCAAAATTAAGAATCCCTTTGCTACCAACTTCAACAAGCAGAAGTACTTCAAAATTTCCCAATTTCCCTCACCAAATTTCTTAAACCTTTCTCGTGATCTGTGCTTCGTTTTCTGATTGAATTGAATCATCTCATCTGGAGTTCAACATCGTTCTTGCTTGCTTGGAAGGTATATTCTACTTTCTTTTCTTGTTTTTCTATTTTTTATTTTTTTATCTTACCATGTTGTTTTTCACATGGAACTATTGTTTGAATCTTTGGAGTTAGGATCATTAATAGTTTCAATCAATTGCTCTTTCTTGGTTTTTATAATCCATGCTTTATGGAGTTCAACCTAAACTGATCCTAAACCTATTTTCCTTCCCACAGAACGAGCTAGATTAATGGAGAACAGTAGTGGAAGATTAGTGCAGCCCGGCACAAGTGCCAGCTCTACAATGCTAGTGGGTCGAGCATTTGAACAGGATATGAAGGTGATACGGTCTTGGTTAATGGATGATGAAGTCTCAACCATTGGCATTTACGGAATGGGGGGAGTTGGTAAAACGACAATGCTGCAACATATCCGCAATGAACTTCTAGAAAGACGAGATATTTCTCATAATATTTATTGGGTGAATGTGCCTAAAGGTTTCAAGATTGAAGAATTGCAAGATCTTATTGCTAAATATCTTCATTTAGATCTTTCAAGCAAAGACGATGATCTATCTAGAGCTGTCAAATTAGCAAAAGAACTCGTGAAGAAACATAAATGGATTCTCATTTTAGAATGATTTGTGGAATTCTTTTGAGCCACAAGAAGTGGGGATTCCTATCCCATTAAAAGGATCCAAGCTCATTATGACAACTCGAATCAGAAATAGTTTGTCGGCAGATGAATAGCCGAAAACAATATAAGACTGGATACTCTTTCTGATGAAGAATCCTGGACTTTGTTCACAGAGAAGCTTGGACATGACAAACCACTTTCTCCAGAAGTGGAACGAATTGCTGCAGATGTTGCAAGGGAATGTGCTGGTTTGCCTTTAGGAATTGTTACATTAGCAGAAAGTTTGAAGGGAGTGGATGACCTACATGAGTGGAGGATTACATTGAAGAGATTGAAAGAATCAAATTTTTGGGACATGAAAGATCAGATGTTCCAGATATTAAGATTGAGTTATGATTGTTTAGATGATTCAGCACAACAATGTTTTGTATATTGTGCATTATTCGATGAACGTCATAAGATTGAAAAGGGGGTGTTGATAGAATCGTTTATCGAGGAGGGGATAATTAAAGAAATAAACAGACAAGCAACACTCGACAAGGGCCACTCAATTCTTGATAGACTAGAAAATGTCTGCTTATTGGAAAGAATTGATGGTGGTAGTGCTGTCAAGATGCATGACTTGCTTAGGGACATGGCCATCCAAATACTAGATGAGTGCTCTCTAGTCATGGTAAATCTTACTTTCTGTCCTCCTCCTCCCTTTTTTTTTATTTTCTATAGTTTAACCACTAATTTTGTTTCATCATAGTACTTTGGTTATATTAAAATCAATGATCAAGTTGTAGAATTTGTAAGCAGGATTCTATATTGATAAGGTAGAACTTATTTATTTGTGTTGCTTAATGAATAAACTCAACTCATATTATAGTTTTGTTCATTTCGTTGTTATCTTCAACTACTCAATTGCTATTTTTTTTTTTGAAAATTACTTCAAAATCAATTTTAATTCAATGTTTATTTGTATCTGCAGGGCTAAAGAAGAAGAAGAGGATGAAATCAGGATGGACTTTGCTGATGACAAACTTAATTCTAGATGTTTCATTTTCTTATTATATATGTGTGGTGATTTTAAAATTTAATGGTATTTTATTTGAACTAGAAAAAAAATGGGCAGTACGTTTTTTGTTTTAAGGACTCCTTTTAGTGGATTTTGTCGAAGCTTTTGATGATCAAGATTCTCTACAATATTCAAGGAAAAATTAATTAAATTAGCATAATTATACTTTAATTGATGCTTTTAGTTATCTTTTTTATCTTTTTATTGCAATACTGTAATGTTATTTTTCAACTGTATTTTTATCAACACTATCACACACAACTTTCTTAACAAGCTCAGCTGAAACATCTTGCACTGTTTGTGAAACTTTAGCCTCGATCTCCATTTGCTTGCTAGTATCTCAACATTAACACTAGTCAACGAGCTTGCTAGTATCTTAGCATTTAACACTAGTCAATGTTTTTTCCCTTGTAAAACTTAGAAGACTAGTCAATACATGATATCATAAACATAGATGCATAGCATAAGAATATGCATTTTCATGCTCTCGGTTTTAATTTATTTTTCTTATCATGAGTATAAATAAGACAACCAAATATAGGGTGGTTTTGATTTTAATCTTGCTTGTTGTAATTTTCCTGTTGCCTATTCATAGACAAATCTTGTATTCTTTTAGAGCATTTCTCGTACTCTTTAGCCTAAAAAAAGAGAGCAAGACAACCAAATACTCTTAATTTAAAGTAATCAGTAAGAAAACTATATCATATTTTATATGAAGCTTTCAACTCTAAAACTATTGATGATAATCACCGGATAACAAGTCATGTTAACTTTTTTTAGCTCAAAAGTCTTGACAATCCAGCTTGTAAAAATATAAAACATGCTCTTTTTAAAAATATCTTGTTCATACATTTTACAACCTTATTTTATTGCATTGTATTCCTGACAGCATGATGTTTAGTAATTTTTGTATACTTGTAGGACTCGCCAATTCTTAAGTGATTGCTCTTCTTACTCTTTTGCTTCTCAATCAAGGCTTTTCATTGCTTGAAGGTGACAATCACGTCACTTTTATCTTAGCAATATACACCTAGATCTTCTTAGAGTAGTCATTAATAAAATATCAATAGATATTATGCTCCATTTTTTGACATAACAGAGGAGAACTCTAAGGGTTAGAATAAACATGATCCACAGTACCTTTGGTATGATGAATAATCATACTGAATTTCATCATGTATTATTTACTATAATACAATGCTAACAGAAATCTAATTTTTCTGTTTTCTAACCACGTAACAAATCTCGTTTTTTCAACTCTGTCATCTTCCTCTCACTAATGTCACAGTTTCATGTGTCGCAACTAAGTAGGAGCATTCTGAATCAATCACAAATGATATATCAACTGAATGACTAATTGTTGAACCGATACTAAGAGATCAAAGAAGAGATGTGGTGCAATGCTTTTCGTCAACATCTATATATGTCTATCATGTATTCTCTGTTTCTTGTTCACATCCAAACAATTTTGCTGGTGTTTTCTTGTTCTTTAATGAGTATTAGAGATTATTTGGACGATAACACCATTTCCAGATATCAGATTCTATATTTCCCATTGTTGCACGTTCCTCAATCCTTATTGACATCAAGTTTGTTTGATTAAAGTAAACTGATAAGCCTTGTTTTTTGGATTATGAAAGCTCATATTTGGATCTGATTTTAGGACTAATAAGATCAAAGTGTTCATAATTTGTCTAAATAAATTCGTTCTTGAGTGCTTAAAATTATCATCCCTAGTCTTCTACTATAAAGCTAGCTAGATGATGAAGAATCAAATGAAAAACTATATTTCAATCCGGCATCTCATCATCAAATATTTGAGAAATGGAAAAATTTCTTGAACATGTTATAACAAATATTTGAGTAATGATTCAAGATTCTTACTATTTGATTTGTTTGATGGTGAGTAGCTCTCCGCTACGTTCCTGCAGTAGTAAATAAAATGGTTTTCCATCTTGCTTCTAAATAAGCAATCTAGGCTTTCTTCTGAAAAAAGAAGAAACATTTTTATAATCACTTACACCCTCCCTCGAGAACACTCAACTGGACAGGAGCTTTTCCCAAGTGAAGTTTTTATAAGATAGATCCCAAAGTGAAGTTCTTGAATTAAGAATTTTTTTTATTGGTAACTTCTGAAGTATGACATCTTTGGGTTAAAGCAGAACTTCAAGTCGAAATATAAATCTTGCAGAAACAGACACACACATTCTTGTTTCCTTCCAGAAGTCATTGAGGAACAGATCCAGTGAGTTTGTTTCCTGTAGTTCGGATGATATTCATTATCATTGAATAAACAAAACTGATTCTGAAAAAAAAAAAAAAAAAGAATTGAATTTTTAACATATGAATTTGGAATCTGCAAATTATTTCAAGATAATATATATGATACAACATTTACTAATTAGATTTAACTGAACTAACTCTCAGCAGATGGCCTGGTTCTCCGTAAGAGTTTGTGGAATCAGAACAGTATGATCCGTTTATAAGTTTGGCTTGGATTCTGCCAGAAATGGTTTCTTATAGCCTTATATTTTGTGTTGATCGCGAAAAACCCAGGATCAGAAAGAAAGTCCTCAACAGAAGTTTGACCTTCGAGCATGCTCGCAACTTGAGACCTTGTAGGCCTAAGAGTTGGGGACGCGTTGGTGCATAAGAGAGCGACATTTAGTATCACCATAGCCTCCCCTGAAGAATACTCTGACCTCAATTCTGGATCAACCACCTCGGAAAGACTTCCTCTCTCTTGCAAAACATAGGCCTGGCAGAATCCCAGATAAATCCAAATAAGGATGCTATAATATATTCAAAATGGTAATGTCACGACCCGAATCCCGGATCCATGACCGGCACATAGGCAAGGTTCCCCTCCAAGGTTCCAAACCTATGCGAACCCAAACTTACATACAATCCTTTAAACAACTCAATCAGAGTTTAACGCAGAATTAACAACAAACAACTTTATAATATAATGTAATTGTCTTAATACAAGAGTTAATAATTTCATAGTTTTGGAGCACTAACTTGACATAAAAGGAAGGTACAAATTACAACCAAAAGGCAGGTTCGGAAGGTTCAACAAAAGTAACCTGCTATCAAGCTATAAGCCTGAAAAGGATAAATAATGAGAGGGTGAGTTCAACAACTCAGTGAGTAGATAACGTTCAATATACATACACGAGGTAATATAGCAATGAGAAATATATATACAAGTATGGCTTTAGTTCTTATACGAAGGTTTATCAAATAGGCCATAACAAGAATATCATATGGTAAAACTCGTCAGAAAATCAAAATGCAATGAGCATGAGGCTCCGTACTGTGGGATGATCAGTCCACACAGGTTGGTGACTCCCCCCGACCAACTAGGGTTCAGATACGATGTGCACAAAGACTAACACTACCCTGTTAGCATGGGTATTCTGACTGACATACCATAGGTTCATAATCATAATCTCATAAACATATTCATATCTCAAAGCTCAACTCATGACATCCATCAAATGAGGAGCTATCAATCAGAAGTCAAATCATATTGGTTCATATCAAGAAATCAGATTCAATAATTGATCATGCTTTATCATATCAAGGATAATAATCAGCATATATATTATCAAGAAGCATGATCCAATTCATATTAACAAATCAAATATTTATAATATTTCTCATGCATATGGAAAATTATCCACTCACCTGACTCAAAAGCAAACAACACACACAAGCTGAAACCGAAGGAAATTCTACTGACGTCCTGCCGGTAGAATATCAGGATTATCTGAATACAAAGGAAACATATTCAAAAACGACTCGAAAGAACATTTAATCTATTTAATACACTTAACTAAGGGTGTATTCCGTAACCCTATATATTATAGTCAATTTTCTTAAAAACCCAAAATCTAACGGTTTTCCCGAAATCTAATCCATAATAAAAACAACTAATAAAATTGGTAATAATTCACTAAATAACCCTTAATTATTCATCAAACTAATCTGCAAAAGCTAATATTACAGATAGGGACTAATCTGGAATTTTTCTATATTTTTAGGGCCAAATTGTAACTTTTATCAAATGGAGGACCAAACTGAAATTTGTCATAAATCCATGAATATACTGAAATTCTGACCTTAATTAATCCTCAATTCTGTCCAGGATGTATCATTATGCTTTAGGGATCATTCTGGAGTTTTACTAAATTTTTAGGATCAAATCGTACTTTTTGTCAAATTGGAGGACTAAATTGAAAGTGTTAAATTCTCTTATCTATACAGTAATTATGTCCATAATTCATATGTTATTCTGTTCAGAATCTCGGAATATGCTCCAGGGACCAATTTGTAATTTTCCAAAGTTCGGGGACTAAACTGTAATTTTCTGAAATTGAGGGACCAAATTGAATTTTCGTCATCTTCAACCTCCAGTCCAGATTTTTAACAGAAACCCCACTGTTCTCCCCTGATTTCTAACTCAATTTTCACCATTTACACAATTCTATAACTCAAAATCATCATAATCTTCCATAATCAACTAAATCATCAATTAAACACAACAATCAACCCCTAACCTTCAATTTAATTCATCAATTTAAATCAAACACAAATTCTCAAAACCCTAACATTCATAAAAACTGAAATTAAAACTTAATTAACATATTATACACATTAAACAACCTAAATCTTACCTTTTTCACTTATTTCCTCCAATTCTCTTCCTTTTTCCCCTTATTTTCCCCTCTTTTCTCTTCTTCTTCTTTCCTTTCTCACTTCTGCCGATTCTCTTCCTCTCAAAATCAGATTTCTATATTTATTTTATTTTTTTACTTCCTATTTATATTTATCAACTATTTATCCAATTACTACTATACCCCTCATTTAATTTATTCCTACATCTAAGCCTTCAAGGGCTTTCTAGGCTTTTCCTATCCCTTTAATACAAAACATCACAATCTCCCCACCTTATAAAAGTTTCGTCCTCGAAACTTAATAGAAAAGATTGAGTACTTACCGAGATTATCGAAAAGATGAGGATACTCCTCACGCATCTTATCCTCGAGCTCCCATGTCGCTTCCTCACGTGAATGGCCTTTCCATTTCACTTTCACTGAAGCTATGTCCTTCGACCTAAGCTTCCTCACTTGTCGGTCGACTATAGCTTCCGGTTGCACCTCATAAACCATATCATCCCTCAAGTCAATAGGATGAACCTCTAACACATGCGATGGATCTGACATATATTTTCTTAACATGGAAACATGAAATACCGGATGAATAGCAGACAAGTTTGGTGGTAATGCTAACCGATAAGCAACTGCCCCAACTCTCTCCAGAATCTCATACGGTCCAATGAATCGAGGACTCAACTTGCCTTTCTTCCCAAACCTGAATACTCCTTTTGTAGGTGATACTTTTAAGAACACACAATCACCCACTGAAAACTCTAAGTCACGCCTTCTTCTATCTGCGTAACTTTTATGTCTACTCTGAGCTGTTTGAAGCTTCTTTCTAATTACCTCAATCTTCTCTGAGGTAATCTGAATTAACTCTGGTCCCAGTAGCCTCTTCTCACCAACCTCAAACCAACAAACCGGTGATCTACACTTCCGACCATACAAAGCCTCATAAGGTGCCATCTCTATGCTAGCCTGATAACTGTTGTTGTAAGCAAATTCCACTAATGGTAGGAACTTACTCCAACCAACTCTAAAATCCATAACACAAGCCCTTAACATATCCTCCAAGGTCTGAATAGTCCTCTCAGACTGACCATCTGTCTGAGGGTGAAAAGCTGTACTCAACTGCACCTTAGTACCCATAGCTTCTTGAAATTTCACCCAAAACCGCGATGTAAACTGTGGACCTCTATCAGACACTATCGAGATTGGCACTCCATGCAACCGTACAATCTCACTAATAAACAATTCCGCCAACTTTACATATCCATAAGTAATCTTAACTGGCAGAAAATGGGCTGATTTGGTCAACCTGTCAACAATCACCCATATCGAATCATAACCCTCCTGACTCCTAGGCAATCCTGTCACAAAGTCCATTGTGATCATTTCCCACTTCCATTCTGGAATCAACAATGGTTGTAACAATCCAGGAGGTTTCTGGTGTTCACCCTTTACCCTCTGACAGGTCAAACACCTAGAAACAAAATCTGCTACATCAGCCTTCATCCTATTCCACCAATAACACACCTTAAGGTCTTTATACATCTTGGTGGAACCTGGATGCATTGTGTAAACTGTCTGATGTGCCTCTATCATCAATTCTCTCCTCAGATCATCAACATCAGGTACACAAAGCCTATCCCTATATCTCAGTACATCATCATCACCAATCACAAAACTTGCAGCCTTACCCTGCTCAACCTCATTTCTAATCCTGAGTAGTGAATCATCTTTCTTCTGAGCTGCTTTTATCTTATCAAACAAATCTGACTTAACCTGAAAATGAGCAATCATTGCTCCAGCTTCACTAAGATCAAATTTGACTCCTTCATCCACTAACTCATGCAGCTCCCTAATCAGAGGTCTTCGTACCTCTTGAATATGAGCTAAGCTCCCTGATGATTTTCTACTCAAAGCATCGGCAACTACATTTGCCCTACCCGGGTGGTACTGTATGGTACAATCATAATCCTTCAGCAGTTCCATCCATCTCCTCTGCCTCAGGTTTAGATCTCTCTGCTGAAAGATGTATTTCAAACTCTTGTGATCTGTAAAGATCTCACAAGTTTCACCATACAAGTAGTGCCTCCAAATCTTCAAAGCAAAAATTACAGCCGCCATCTCTAAATCATGTGTAGGATAGTTCTGTTCATGCTTCTTCAGCTGCCGTGAAGCATAGGCAATAACCTTGCCATGCTGCATTAGAACACATCCTAACCCCACTCTCGAAGCATCACAATACACTGTGTAAGCACCAGAACCTGATGGTACTGCTAGAATAGGCGCTGTAGTCAATCTTTCTTTCAACTCTAAGAAACTTTTCTCACAAGCTTCAGACCACTGAAACTTAACATTTTTCTGCCTTAACTTAGTCAATGGTGCAGAAATTCGAGAAAAGTTCTCCACAAACCTCCGATAGTAGCCGGCCAAACCTAAGAAACTTCTAATCTCTGTCGCCGAAGTAGGCCTAAGCCACTGCTTAACTGCTTCAATCTTTTGAGGATCAACCTCAATCCCATTCCTTGACACTACATGCCCAAGAAATGCTACACTCTCCAACCAAAACTCACTCTTTGAGAACTTGCCATACAACTGATGATCTCGCAGAGTTTGAAGCACCATTCTCAAATGCTGCTCATGCTCCTCTCTAGACCTCGAATACACCAAAATATCATCAATAAAAACTATCACAAATCGATCAATAAATTGGCCAAACACTCTATTCATCAAGTCCATAAAAGCTGCTGGTGCATTCGTCAACCCAAAAGACATCACTAAAAACTCATAATGACCATACCGAGTTCTAAAAGCTGTCTTTGAAATGTCCTCCTCCCTAATCCTCAACTGATGATACCCAGATCGAAGATCGATCTTAGAAAAGAATTGAGCTCCCTGTAACTGATCAAACAAATCATCTATACGAGGGAGTGGGTATCTATTTCGAACTGTCACCCGATTCAATTGCCTATAATCTATACACAACCTCAATGACCCATCTTTCTTCTTCACAAACAACACCGGAGCTCCCCAAGGGGACACACTTGGTCGGATGAACTTTTTATCCAATAAATCCTGCAGCTGCTCCTTTAACTCCCTCAATTCTGCTGGAGCCATTCTATATGGTGCCATTGATATTGGTTCAGTGCCCGGAACCAAATCAATACAGAACTCAATCTCCCTATACAGAGGCAATCCTGGTAAGTCATCAGGAAAGACATCGATAAACTCTCTTACTATAGGGACTTCCTCTAACTGGGGAACTTCTTTCTCTACATCCACTATATATGCTAGGTAGCATTGTACCCCTTTTCGAGCCATTTTCCTCGAGATAGCCGACAACATAATTGATGGAGACCCAATCTTATCTCCTTGAAATACCAACCCAACTTCTTGATCTAGATCAAACATTATTTTCTTACCCCAACAATTTACCGAAGCCCTATGCTTAGCCAACCAATCCATTCCCAAAATCACATCAAAATCAACCATATCTAAGACATTTAAGTCTCCCATAAAGATCTTATCTCCAATCTCTATTTCACAATCCATATACACATACTTTACTAATATTAACTCATCTAAGGGAGTGGAGACTGAAATGGGGGATTTTAACAAGGTTGGTTGTTTATCTAACCTCATGGCAAAATATGGGGACACAAACGAATGAGTTGCACCCGTATCAAACAAAACTTTTGCTTCAAAAGAGCAAACAGGAAGAATACCTGAAACAACTGTGTTGGATGCCTGAGCATCCTGCTGAGTCAAGGCAAAAACTCTGGCATGCCCTTGACCCTGCTGTATCTGACCTCTATCACCTGCACCCCGACCTCTCTGACCACGGCCACCAAAACCTCTACCCCCATGAGCCACAGACTGGCTCGTCGATGGTGCCTGAATAGGCTGCTGGACTGAAGCAGATAACCCCGAAGTGGACAACTGTCTCCTCGGGCACTCTCTAATCTTATGACCTATCTGGCCACAACTAAAACAAGCCCCGGTCCTTCTATAGCACTCTGCATTGTTATGACCTCCTCCACAGTGCTGACACAAAGAACTATCCCCAGATGAAACAAATGAACTACGAGGTGCAGTCTGAACTAAACTCTGGGCACCACTACTGCCACTCTGACCGCCTGAGCCACTACCTGACGGTCTTTGTCTAAACCTCCTCTGAACCCATGAGCCTTGACGGCCACTTCGTCCCCTAAACGGACCTGCACTCAATCCATGTTGCCTAAAAGATTGACCCTCATCTCTAGGCCTCTTATACTGGCCAGCAGTCATGTCCTCTATTTCACGCGTCTCTAGCAATCTGGCGCTATCAACAGCTGAGGAGTAGGATGGAAACACTTGTGGCGCCAATACCATATACAGAGAGGATTTGAGTCCTCTAATGAATCTCTTCACCCTCCATTCCTCAGTGGGTAGAAGATATTCTGCATACCTAGACAGTTGAGTGAACTTCAGATCATACTCCTCCACTGTCATGCTCCCTTGAGATAGCCTCTCAAACTCATAAAGTCGAGCATCCCTGATGCTCTGAGGGAGAAACCTGTCTAAGAACATGGAGCTAAACTCCTTCCATGTCCACTGAGCCTCTACTGGTCTTGCTCTTTCCCTAGACTCAAACCAAGAGATTGCCACATCTCCTTCCAACCTGAACGATGCCAAACTCACAGCTCGGTGGTCTGTACATCCCAAAGCTTTACATCGTCGCCAAATGTCATCTAGGAACTTTTGAGGATCCTCTGAACTGTCTATCCCAGTAAAAATAGGAGGTGCCAACTTCATAAAGTCATCCAATGGCACATTAACTCCCTGAACAGTGTGGGATGTCGAGGGTACATCTCTATCCCTCATCTGTCTCTATCCATAGTAAACTCTATCCAAGTCTGCACAACCTGGCTAAGTCGCTGAACCTCTGTAACAGGCTCAGGGTCAGCTACCCCCACACCTATTTCATCAACCATATCTTCCTCTTCTATCTCCTGAGGCTCTTCCTCCACTGGTGGAGGTACCTCATCAACATGTTGAGGCACGGGTGCACCACGCCTCCTTCTCTGCCTTGCAGTTATCAACTGCATAATAGGGACATCATCCTGATCATCATCTACCCTAAGAGTATCAGTTCTTCGTCTATTCCTCGGCATTTCCTAAAATAAAAGAGAGATCACTTAAGTCATGCTAGAACAATAGCATGATAATTATCTCAGAATTATAGGAAAGCATATCTATCACAAGAAAGAGACATGCTTGATGAGAATTTAAAATTTCAAAAACAACAAACAAGACGATACGGATCCTAATGCTCCACTTATTATGAAATTAATTATATTATTGTTTCTTTAACCTAAAGCTCTGATACCAAGTTTGTCACGACCCGAATCCCGGATCCATGACCGGCACATAGGCAAGGTTCCCCTCCAAGGTTCCAAACCTATGCGAACCCAAACTTACATACAATCCTTTAAACAACTCAATCAGAGTTTAACGCAGAATTAACAACAAACAACTTTATAATATAATGTAATTGTCTTAATACAAGAGTTAATAATTTCATAGTTTTGGAGCACTAACTTGACATAAAAGGAAGGTACAAATTACAACCAAAAGGCAGGTTCGGAAGGTTCAACAAAAGTAACCTGCTATCAAGCTATAAGCCTGAAAAGGATAAATAATGAGAGGGTGAGTTCAACAACTCAGTGAGTAGATAACGTTCAATATACATACACGAGGTAATATAGCAATGAGAAATATATATACAAGTATGGCTTTAGTTCTTATACGAAGGTTTATCAAATAGGCCATAACAAGAATATCATATGGTAAAACTCGTCAGAAAATCAAAATGCAATGAGCATGAGGCTCCGTACTGTGGGATGATCAGTCCACACAGGTTGGTGACTCCCCCCGACCAACTAGGGTTCAGATACGATGTGCACAAAGACTAACACTACCCTGTTAGCATGGGTATTCTGACTGATATACCATAGGTTCATAATCATAATCTCACAAACATATTCATATCTCAAAGCTCAACTCATGACATCCATCAAATGAGGAGCTATCAATCAGAAGTCAAATCATATTGGTTCATATCAAGAAATCAGATTCAATAATTGATCATGCTTGTTGCTACCCAATTTTTGATCCATGTTTTTGATATATTTTCAAAAAATCCAAAAATAGAGAAAAACAATGAAAATCCAAAAAAATATGTTTTTTTATATATTCTCGTCATTTTAGCATTTTCAACGTCGTCTAAAAAAGAATTTTAAATTGTTAAAAGATTTTTTCAAACGCGTTCGACTTTTCACGGCGTTATTTTAAATCATTGATTTTCCGCATTTTGAGTCGACGTTGATATTGCTCGTTTTCAAAAAATACAAAAAAATAATAAAAAATCAAAATTTACAAAAAGAAAGAAGTTGAGGGACCAAGTTGAAAAACCTAGCAAAAGTTTCCTATAAATACCATGCTAAACTGATTTTTGAAAAGGGGGGCAATTTTGAGATTAGGGGGGTTTAATTTTGGAAACACAAAAAAATACAAAAAACCTAAACCTAATCTTTTTTGAAGAGCAGCCGCCCCCCCTCTGGTTTGAATTTTTTCCCAGCCGCCGGAGCCAATTCATTTTTTTCTCCCCCACACAGCCCTCACCCGAATTGAATTTTTTTTCTTTGGAAACCGGCCAAACAGCCCTTCCAAATCCACCCGGATTATTTTTTTCCTCCTTCAGCCTCTCATCCTCTTCATCCACAGCCGCTGTTACCCCCTTCATCTCCTCCCGCCGACCTCCTCTTCCCTGCCAAAGAGCAACCGAAGCCAGCCCTCAACCGGCCAAAACAGCAGCCCTGTGCAGCGAAGGCGTTGTCTTCTTCCCGGTTGTTTCCCCCTCTCCACTGCCATCTCCACACCAGACAAGCTCCAGCCGTTCCCCCCCCACCGGTGGTAGCAGCAGCACCAGCACCAGCACCAGCACCAGCACCAGCACCGACACCCACCAGATCGGCCACAGACCAGCCAAGACCGGTCATCTCTTTCAACTGGTCGGTCGCAGATCCTCCGTCTCAACGCCGCCAGCAACCTCGCCCATCTCCGCAACAGCTCCAGTGGCCGCGGGCTGCAACAGCAAAGCCAGCTGAAGCCGACGATTTGGACACCAGCAGCTGCGCAGCCATTGACCGAAACACAGACGCACTTCCAGCCACCTGAAAACAGAGAAGGAGAAGCCAGATCGGACAAGAAGAAGCAGACCCGAAACAGTGAAGAGAGAATAAAAACAGATCTGAAAAACTAAGAAAAAAGTTAAAATCGACTGCTGTGTTGCTCCCTTTTTTGTTCTGCAGGTCATCGCCGGCGTTGGGAGGCTGAGAGGAAGTCGATCCAGCCCTGGTTGCCGGTTTTTCTTGCGGCGGCGCGTGAACCCACGCGCCGCTAGTGGCGATGGCGCGTGGGAAGACGCGCCGCCACTGATTTCTGCCCCAGCAACCTTCCCGCCACTGTTCCCGAGCACTGTTCCTGCATGTTCTAGAAGCCTTAGGATGTTTTAGGGGTTGTTTAGTAATTTTAGAATCGTTTAATGTAATTTCTTTATTTATTATTGAATTTTTAGTTGTATTTTGTAAATACGGATGTAAAAGAAAAGAAAAAGAAAAGAAAAGAAAATAGTGAAAGTGTATGTGTGTGAGTTTGTATTTTGTTTTATTTATTTGTACATATTTTTTAATGATAAAAATTGCAAATAGATTAAAGAAGAATTTAATATTTTGATCGGATCACGGTTAAGAATTATTAACTTATACGTAAGTGATATTTCTAATTTCCGACGAAAAGACAATTATTAAAACTTCTTTAACGCGTCAAAGCCACGAAGCAGCTTACCTCAGGTAGGGTGCGTTAGGGGTGCTGATACCTTCCCTAACCACAACCAGTCCCTTACCCGCGAATCTCTGACAAAACCAGTACATCCGGTTTCCTAGTAGCCCGAAATCAATTACTAGGTGGCGACTCCAACAAACCAAATTCAAGAAAACGCAACAACGATAAAAAAATCGCCAGCTGACGCCGCGCGCTGATTTTTTTTTTGGGTGCGACAGAATGGCGACTCTGCTGGGGAAGGTATTTTTTCGATTATTGGACTAAGCTTTGTGTATTTGATGTGTTTAAGTTTTTGCATTTTTTATCTTTTTGTTAATATTTATTTCCATGCATTTTATAGAATTGTCTCATGCATCACCTGTATTTATTTTTAAAAGCACACACAAGCTTCTAGGTTAGGTGGGGAACTAGCGATCTGCCCTAAGACTATTGGTCAGGGTTCAGATGCGTGAAACACCCAACTCATATCTGAGTGCCTGCTTGGTAATGGTGGGTATACTTGCCTTAACCATTTCTTGCAACGCCCCCATACTGTCTTTACGAAGAACGTCACTGGGCAGATATGAGACCCTTTTGAGACCAGATAGAAAACCTATCCATGTTCACATAATGAATAGAACCTGTCCTTAGGTTGTATGTGCTATCGTTTTTGCATAAGGGCAAACCCTTCTTGAAGCATCTTGAACTCAAGACTTGTGGGTGACACATTGGCCGTTGCTCCGAAAATTTTCATTGTAGAGTTTGGGCAAAAAATCACGATTCTTGTCCATAATACAAGAGTTACGACCATATTGTCACCTCTCGAAGGGTGAGTTCATCATATAGATTACATGTTCATACATTTATCATGCATGAATCGGTTTGAAAGGTGGGTCCCCTGTACAAGTTGTGATGCACGTGATGGAGGTGAAGAAATGTGTTAGATAGAGGCTCATTATCAGATTAAGGTTGAGAGCATTAAATGTGAAGTAGCTACACTCAGATCTGCTCGAACAAGTGTTGAGCATCAAATAGAAAGAGAATGTCTGCATAGTCTTCTGTGGGAACACTGCTGGTTCACATCTAATTGAAGCTGTATCTCTCCTTTTCCGTCATGAACAATAGCAACAATGCCTTCAGTCATCAACTAATGACAACTCTGATTCTTGTCTAGTTGCATTGTTAAGTGTTCATCGCCTCCACATCATCTAATGGAACCAAACGACTACTAGCCTCCTGTACAGGGTGCATTAATCTGCTTTGAAGTTACCCCAATTATAAGCTCAATTCCAGCACAAGATGTTGGTTCGAAAAAACCATGATTGAACATTGAACTTCAATGTGGCAGAGCTCTCTCTACAAAAATCAATTTATGGCTCTGCAAATTAGGAATGCAAGAGGGAATTTATAAGTTGCATATGCTACAAATATTTCTCTCATCAGTTTCAGCACGGAGACATCTTAGTACATTAAAGATCCAGACCTGGTCTGAAAAATACGAGCAGACTTCAAACTTCAACGTAGCAGAGCTCTTTCGGCAGGAATCTGTTCGTAGATCCGCAAATGGGAAATCCAAGAAGGAATACAATAGTTTCAGATCAGCTATGATTTTCCTCCAACAGTGTCAGTATTAAAATGCAAGAGTAGAGAGAAGAGACATGCCTAGACTGAAAAACATGAAGAAGACTGAAACTTCAACAGAGCAGGACTTCCTCTATAGGTGTTTGTTTGCTGCACTGTCAGTGAGAAATCAAAGAGGGGACAAAGGACTTTCAGATTCATCAGGTGCTCTTCTAATAGAGACAATGTGTGATTCCACACGTCGGTAGTGGCAATACTACAAGTCTCTAGGCGCTGCCAGGATTACCAAGATATTAAGAGGTTTCCAACAATCCTAGAACAACAACAATAACATTGGAAGATTGACATGAAGTTGTGGATTGCCAAAAATTGAACAAGCTATCACGATGGGAAAGATTGAAGTTTTTGTTATGGATTCCAGAACCGTGAAGAGAGTTGAATCAGAAGATGACTCTCGATTGAGAAACCTCAGTTATTTTGCCTAGTCAAGCCTTGCTCAAGCATCAATTGATCAAATGTATTTGCCAAGATGGGACATTCCTATGCCGTTTAAGTTTGTCGACCAACATCTGCCAGATTCCAGAATTTTGCTTGACTCCGACAAATCCCATGCAACCACCAATTTCTCGGTGGTATAATCCAGATAAGAGATGTGATGTCATGGTGGGGTCCTCAACCATTTCAAGTGAACAGTTTCAAGAATTGCAAGAATTGAGTCTGAAAGTTGGTGAGCAAGAGACAAGTGGAGTCGGTAAAGGAGGGTGTTATTGGCTATATTCCCCCCCGAACATCTTCAGAATGACATGTGATCGAAAGTGCTTGGCCGAACACAGATGTTGCCAGAAAAGCTGATTCAAGAATGGTGATGAACAGTCAATCATATTGTTATGGATTTCGGCATTTTGTTTTGGGATCACATCTCATCCTTCAACGAAACATGTCTTACTTTTGTCTCTTTGTTGTTTTGAAATCAACAGATGTTTAGCATTTTATCCTGACAAAATATTTTGATCAAACTCCAACATGCAATAAAGGTTAATCAATCCGGAAGATTAAAAGTGTTTTGATTACAGAAATGACCCTATGCTTGAAAAGGACATGAGGTGACCAACAATTTTGAGCTCACACCTGAAACTGAACCACACATCATATAGCTAAGTTTTAACAGTATGCATAATGACATGTAGTGGATTCAGTAGTTATAGACTCGTGAATCATGATTCTTACAAGTCCCAATCATTACACTGGATGAGGTCAAAATTTATCGGTTCTAACCGACCTTGCTTGAAATGAGAAAAGGCCATCTTTGATATCCCTTCACTTTCTAAAGATTATATCCCTTGCAGTCCCATTTTGAGCCTGGTAAAAATATTTTCTTTCAAAAAAAAAAAAAAACTCTGACTAGGATCACACCCCACACTGGGGGGCAAATGAGAGATATTTTGGAGACACTGATAAAATCAATGGATCAAAGAAAAGCTTAGAACAAAAGTCCAAAGTTTGAGAAAGGGCTAGCAGAAGAAAATCCATAGATTGAGGGTCATCCAAGAAAAACTTTGAGGAAGGCTATGAAAAAAGAGAACGAAAAAAAAAGTTGAAATTTCCCTCACTTAAAATACAAGTCAAAGATAAAGGAAGGAGAAACGCCTATCAAGTCTATGAAGAGCAAAAGAAATTTCAATCAAGGAAGGGCACAACAAAAGTCAATACCAGAAAAAGACTAAGCTATAAACGTGACTTTTGGTGTCCATTATAAAGTCTCTGATGTTATCAGGTGATTAAGGTTGGTTATTCATCAAGGAAAGGTGGATTTGCATTATGACTTATGTTAAGCGAAGGCTGATCTTTGAGGTTAACAAGGTTATATGTCGTCTCCTCTACAAAGACAACAATATAAAAGAGTTGATGAATAGTTGATGTTGATCCTAGGTCTTTGAAACCCTCAAACACCGTTTGAGCCTTTGAAATTCCTTTCTTTCATAGCCATGAACCATAGCCTGCATTACGTGCTTTTAAAAGCCCTTTTAATCAAGCAAGCAATTTGAACGATAAATGGCGCTCTCAAAATTTGAAGAGTTTTTCCATAAGGGTCGTGACTTCATGAATTAAGCTATTGGTTATTATGCATGCTGATAAAACAAAGTTATAAGAAGAGAAACAACCTTTCTTGATAAAGCCGGAGTTTTGACTTGAGCATTTTTGTTTTTTGAAATTCATGCAAAAGGTCACCTCATCATAGACTATTAAATGATATACCCAACATCAAGGATTCAAATTGATACAAAGAACCATGGAAAAAGCCATTCTTAATCCTACATTGGGTCAATTTCTGTTTTCAAAATGCATGACAATCAAAGGACTATATATTCGAATAACGTGTGTTGGGTCTTTGATCAAAAAGCTTGATTTTCAAAAGATTTTCAAAAAGGACATCTCTGATTTCATTTCAACAAACTAGACTTTTGAATAGACATGATCTTTGAAATATGAGAGTTGATTCCAGAACAAGGAAGATTATCAAACACAGAAGAACATTGATTGAGTATGCAGAATCGTTGATAAAAATGACATTGAAGTCCTCGACACTCCTTGAAAAGTTGAGCAGCTGGGGGCAATACAGTAGACCTTGAAAAGGAAAAACAAGCAGTGCTCAGATCAGCTATGAGGCAATGTTTAAATGATGAATCAGTGAACTGAAGGCAATGATGTTCAAAGACAGATAATCAATGAACGAGCACATTCGGATCATACTGGGGGCAATGTCATTCCAAAATGGCCCATGCTTTAGTGAATCCTGTCGGCAATGGAGAAACAAAAACGTACCTGAAGGGCACTTTCCTATCATCATTTTTGAAACATGGCTCGCGATCGATGAGGAATACACATATGAATGTAATTGAATAGAGAAAAGATGCATACCACTAAGACTGACTGTGGAACAATGTTGCACTTAAAGGACAATCTCATATTGTCATTCTTTGAAACATGGTTATAGACAGATGTTATCACACAATTGCACTGAATGAATGTCGGAAAGGCACCCACCTCGAAGACTGATTGTGGGACATCTATTCTGAAGCTCAAATGCGCACTTCACCGCATGAATATGGGTGATAACATGAACATCATTGATGATGCCAAAGCAGAGCATGAGATACATGTCTGGATGACTTGGCAGTTCCATGAAGGCTGGTCATACATACTTGAATGGTGTTTCAACCGAAGGCAAGTTCATGACTGATTAACAAACGTGATGGGTGTTGGCATGATACACACAACCAATCAGAAGATAATTCCCAGAAGAATCCAAGAGAGAACATCCTTCATAATAAATCAAGCAACACCACACTTGGGGGGCATTGTCAAGCTTGATGAACCAACGAGAGCAGTAATTGTCCAAAGACAACCCGGTATGGGCACTGCATTTACAGCTGAGTGGATGGCTAGCACATGAATAAGTCAATACATCGAAAGAAACAAGGAAAGCTATGGAATGCAAACAAAGGCACCCTATGACGATGGAGCATTAAAGAGGGGGGACCTATTATTTCAAATCAGGTAAGGATGCATGCATATCATCTAACCTCAAAAAAAAAAAAAAAAAAACCATTTGCACATATTTTTGAATTGTTACAAGAAAATCCTTAATGAGGTCCAGCAAGATGGTGGAAAGAGAAAGAAGCATTGTGGTGATGATAATAAAGAATCGGTTTTGATCATGGAATAAAAGGACGATGGGATGAACCCTACCATTAGGAAAATCCCAAAGAAATGAAAAGATCAACCTTGCAATCAGGAAGCCTCGAATTTTCAACCCTTGCAGTCAGAAAACATCGAGTTTTCAAACCCTATGATTGAGAATTATCAGGAAGCACCAAGTTTTCCAGCCCTTCTTCTACCATCCCCTCAGACTTCGCCAGGTAAGTCCTATTTTTCACACTTGTCATATCATATTTTTTCCACCTGGGTTGGTCACCCATGACAATGAGACCGTGTTTTTCACATTTTTTCCATCCGGGTAGGTCACCCATGACAATGAGACCACACTTCATCATATTTTTCCATCTGGGTAGGTCACCCATTACAATGAGACCACACTTCATATTTTTTCTATTTTTTGGGTAGGTCACCCATTACAATGAGACCGCACATCACATTCTTTCTATTTGGGTAGGTCGCCCATCGCAACGAGACCACCTTTTCATATTCTTTCCACATGGATAGGTCACCCATTACAGTGACCACACTTATTCACATTTTTTCCATGTTGGGTCGGTCACCCATACAATGAGACCAGCATTTTTCTTGGGTCGGTCACCCATACAATGAGACCATCATTTTTTTCAGGGTTAGTCACCCGTACAATGAGACTAGCAGTTTTCTAGGGTTCGTCACCCATACAATGAGACCAGCAGCACTAGGGTTCGTCACCCGTACAATGAGACCAACATAGGGTTCGTCACCCGTACAATGAGACCATCATAGGGTTCGTCACCCGTACAATGAGACCAATATAGGGTTCGTCACCCGTACAATGAGACCAGCTTTTTTCTAGGGTTAGTCACCCGTACAATGAGACCAGAATGAGGTCGCCAGATGGGATCTCATGTAGCTTTGGTTAAAGGGAATCGCCAGATGGGATTTCAGGTTAACCGAGTTACGCATATTTCGTTCCAGTTGAATGAGGTCGCCAGATGGGATCTCATGTAGCTTTGGTTAAAGGGAATCGCTAGATGGGATTTCAGGTTAACCGAGTTATGCATATTTTGTTCCATGTTGAATGAGGTCGCCAGATGGGATCTCATGTAGCTTTGGTTAAAGGGAATCGCCAGATGGGATTTCAGGTTAACCGAGTTACACAATATTTTCGTTCCAGTTGAATGAGGTCGCCAGATGGGATCTCAGGTAAACCCAATGTGTGGGTAGGTCGCCCGTGAAAATAGACTATTGGGAGAGTGTGGGTCGGTCGCCCCTGAAAATAGATTTGGGTGAGTATGTGTGGGTCGGTCGCCCATGAAAATAGACTAGGGTGAGTATGTGTGGGCAGGTCGCCCAAGATAATGAAATCATTTTCCTTTTGTTTTCTTTACAAAGCTTACTATGCAAAATTTTGAGGAGTTTTGCTTCGTAAGCATTGTAAAGAGGGGGCATCTGTTGCTACCCAATTTTTGATCCATGTTTTTGATATATTTTCAAAAAATCCAAAAATAGAGAAAAACAATGAAAATCCAAAAAAATATGTTTTTTTATATATTCTCGTCATTTTAGCATTTTCAACGTCGTCTAAAAAAGAATTTAAATTGTTAAAAGATTTTTCAAACGCGTTCGACTTTTCACGCGTTATTTTTAAATCATTGATTTTCCGCATTTTGAGTCGACGTTGATATTGCTCGTTTTCAAAAAATACAAAAAAATAAAAAAAATCAAAATTTACAAAAAGAAAGAAGTTGAGGGACCAAGTTGAAAAACCTAGCAAAAGTTTTCCTATAAATACCATGCTAAACTGATTTTTGAAAAGGGGGGCAATTTTGAGATTAGGGGGGTTAATTTTGGAAACACAAAAAAATACAAAAAACCTAAACCTAATCTTTTTTGAAGAGCAGCCGCCCCCCCTCTGGTTTGAATTTTTTCCCAGCCGCCGGAGCCAATTCATTTTTTTCTCCCCCACACAGCCCCTCACCCGAATTGAATTTTTTTCTTTGGAAACCGGCCAAACAGCCCTTCCAAATCCACCCGGATTATTTTTTTCCTCCTTCAGCCTCTCATCCTCTTCATCCACAGCCGCTGTTACCCCCTTCATCTCCTCCCGCCGACCTCCTCTTCCCTGCCAAAGAGCAACCGAAGCCAGCCCTCAACCGGCCAAAACAGCAGCCCTGTGCAGCGAAGGCGTTGTCTTCTTCCCGGTTGTTTCCCCCTCTCCACTGCCATCTCCACACCAGACAAGCTCCAGCCGTTCCCCCCCCACCGGTGGTAGCAGCAGCACCAGCACCAGCACCAGCACCAGCACCAGCACCAGCACCGACACCCACCAGATCGGCCACAGACCAGCCAAGACCGGTCATCTCTTTCAACTGGTCGGTCGCAGATCCTCCGTCTCAACGCCGCCAGCAACCTCGCCCATCTCCGCAACAGCTCCAGTGGCCGCGGGCTGCAACAGCAAAGCCAGCTGAAGCCGACGATTTGGACACCAGCAGCTGCGCAGCCATTGACCGAAACACAGACGCACTTCCAGCCACCTGAAAACAGAGAAGGAGAAGCCAGATCGGACAAGAAGAAGCAGACCCGAAACAGTGAAGAGAGAATAAAAACAGATCTGAAAAACTAAGAAAAAAGTTAAAATCGACTGCTGTGTTGATCCCTTTTTTGTTCTGCAGGTCATCGCCGGCGTTGGGAGGCTGAGAGGAAGTCGATCCAGCCCTGGTTGCCGGTTTTTCTTGCGGCGGCGCGTGAACCCACGCGCTGCCAGTGGCGGTGGCGCGTGGGAAGACGCGCCGCCACTGATTTCTGCCCCAGCAACCTTCCCGCCACTGTTCCCGAGCACTGTTCCTGCATGTTCTAGAAGCCTTAGGATGTTTTAGGGGTTGTTTAGTAATTTTAGAATCGTTTAATGTAATTTCTTTATTTATTATTGAATTTTTAGTTGTATTTTGTAAATACGGATGTAAAAGAAAAGAAAAAGAAAAGAAAAGAAAATAGTGAAAGTGTATGTGTGTGAGTTTGTATTTTGTTTTATTTATTTGTACATATTTTTTAATGATAAAAATTGCAAATAGATTAAAGAAGAATTTAATATTTTGATCGGATCACGGTTAAGAATTATTAACTTATACGTAAGTGATATTTCTAATTTCCGACGAAAAGACAATTATTAAAACTTCTTTAACGCGTCAAAGCCACGAAGCAGCTTACCTCAGGTAGGGTGCGTTAGGGGTGCTGATACCTTCCCTAACCACAACCAGTCCCTTACCCGCGAATCTCTGACAAAACCAGTACATCCGGTTTCCTAGTAGCCCGAAATCAATTACTAGGTGGCGACTCCAACAAACCAAATTCAAGAAAACGCAACAACGATAAAAAAATCGCCAGCCGACGCCGCGCGCTGATTTTTTTTTGGGTGCGACAATGCTTTATCATATCAAGGATAATAATCAGCATATATATTATCAAGAAGCATGATCCAATTCATATTAACAAATCAAATATTTATAATATTTCTCATGCATATGGAAAATTATCCACTCACCTGACTCAAAAGCAAACAACACACACAAGCTGAAACCGAAGGAAATTCTACTGACGTCCTGCCGGTAGAATATCAGGATTATCTGAATACAAAGGAAACATATTCAAAAACGACTCGAAAGAACATTTAATCTATTTAATACACTTAACTAAGGGTGTATTCCGTAACCCTATATATTATAGTCAATTTTCTTAAAAACCCAAAATCTAACGGTTTTCCCGAAATCTAATCCATAATAAAAACAACTAATAAAATTGGTAATAATTCACTAAATAACCCTTAATTATTCATCAAACTAATCTGCAAAAGCTAAATATTACAGATAGGGACTAATCTGGAATTTTTCTATATTTTTAGGGCCAAATTGTAACTTTTATCAAATGGAGGACCAAACTGAAATTTGTCATAAATCCATGAATATACTGAAATTCTGACCTTAATTAATCCTCAATTCTGTCCAGGATGTATCATTATGCTTTAGGGATCATTCTGGAGTTTTACTAAATTTTTAGGATCAAATCGTACTTTTTGTCAAATTGGAGGACTAAATTGAAAGTGTTAAATTCTCTTATCTATACAGTAATTATGTCCATAATTCATATGTTATTCTGTTCAGAATCTCGGAATATGCTCCAGGGACCAATTTGTAATTTTCCAAAGTTCGGGGACTAAACTGTAATTTTCTGAATTTTCGTCATCTTCAACCTCCAGTCCAGATTTTAACAGAAACCCCACTGTTCTCCCCTGATTTCTAACTCAATTTTCACCATTTACACAATTCTATAACTCAAAATCATCATAATCTTCCATAATCAACTAAATCATCAATTAAACACAACAATCAACCCCTAACCTTCAATTTAATTCATCAATTTAAATCAAACACAAATTCTCAAAACCCTAACATTCATAAAAACTGAAATTAAAACTTAATTAACATATTATACACATTAAACAACCTAAATCTTATCTTTTTCACTTATTTCCTCCAATTCTCTTCCTTTTTCCCCTTATTTTCCCCTCTTTTCTCTTCTTCTTCTTTCCTTTCTCACTTCTGCCGATTCTCTTCCTCTCAAAATCAGATTTCTATATTTATTTTATTTTTTTACTTCCTATTTATATTTATCAACTATTTATCCAATTATTACTATACCCCTCATTTAATTTATTCCTACATCTAAGCTTTCAAGGGCTTTCTAGGCTTTTCCTATCCCTTTAATACAAAACATCACAGGTAAAATGAGTATAGGAAGTTCAGCAGAAATAAAGAACGACAAAAGCAGATATATGTTTGTCCATCTAAAAAATGTGTTCGGCAGATAAAACAAAATGTTGTTTGCCAGGTTGAATAGTTTGCGAATTTGACGAAACATTACAAGCAACGATGAAAAATTGACAAGAAACATAAGAATAGCTAGTTCACTTACAGATACCGTGTGATGTTTTCCGATGAGCATTAAACCAATAATAGCATCAAATATTTTACAAAATGCTTCTGATGGAAGGAAGAAATTAACTCACCAAATAGAGCACGGGACCGGCATTAATTGGTTTCCTCCAAGACAACATCCATACAACTCTACAACGATTTGGATGTTGCAGCGCAGATATCATTCCTATCTCATTCACAAATTCACGGTTTCCTTGCTTAGATTTTGAGGAAAGCAGCATCACTGCAATCACAGTTCCATCTGATAATGAACCCTGCATTCAATAATGGAAAGTTCCCACCTCAAACTTATGGCTAACAATTAATAATTTGCTCTGCTTTCATTATTTTCTGTTCTACATCTAAAACTAGAAAGAATCCAAAGAGTTCATAGAGAACATTTGACCTATTGCTACAGCTATTTTTCCACCACAAACTTATAGAGTGTAGTAAGGACAGATGAGAGAAAACATTAAACATTCAGTTACCTTGAAAACAGAAGCAAAAACACCCTCCCCGACATTGTTTGCTGCATCGAAGTTCTTGGTAGCAGCTTTCATCAGTTTTAGTGTGAAAAGTCCTGTTTGAAGATCTAGATCCCTAAGCTCTGCCAGACAGCAATTTTGGATGTCAGAGAATATTCAAATGTTAAAAAAAAAAAGTTCTGTTTTGTTTTCAGTATCTTAAAAAGAATATTAAACAGAGTAATTCTAGTTGACAGGAAAATGTTGAAGAGCTAGCGAATTCATAGAAAATATTTTAAATCTTCAAAGAAAATATAATGAGAATTGAGTAGTTAATTTTGCAGTCCAAGTATAGATGCCAAAGAACTTTCTATTTTTTGTTCCCCTTTTACAAGGAGCCCAAAAGAAATACCAATGCCTTTATCTGCAGAGAGTTTGCCACCAAGTACTAGAAGGGCAACATAAACTGCTCCAGCTACTGTCCCAGTTTCTATGGCTACCACATTCCAGTTCCTACACCTAGTACTTGAGAATGTAACACACTAGCTACAAATATATCAGTTGATTGGATGGTCTACAGCACAGTTAAAAAGTTTTTCTTGTAAGGTAGTAGAAGTAGAAGAACTCCAACTCACAATGTTTCTATGGATTCCATATTACACAATGGCGGGAAAGAAGACCCTCTTTCTGTTAAGTCACCAATCTCCTCCTACGAGTATCATAAAACATAACATCATGCTGTCATAAACACATTAAAAAGACATAAAAACAAAATTCAGAAATTCTGATTGCTTACAAATCACTTAGTCTGGTCAAGGAAGCAGTGCTAGAAGGTATAGTCCCCTCAAGAGAGGAAGCTTGTATATGACTGTAATACAAATAGAACAACAAAAGTATCCATCAGTTATCAAAAAAATTAAGACAAAAGGAAAGGGTGGATTATAAAGAGGTTAAGGTAGGAAACTCACAGTTTCTGAACCTGTGTTCATTTACTGATGATAGCAGGTAACTTCCCTGAGAAATTATTATCATTCATCCTCCTAAAAGGTGTCAAAGAAATACAAACTCAGTTTTTGTAAGTAATATTGTTTACAATAAATTTAGATAAAAAGATGAAGAACATTACACGTATGTAAAACAATATTTGAAAGAATTCCATTAACATTATTTCCACTGAATTTGATCCATGTGCATGGTTGAGTTATCAGCATAGAAGATTCAAAGATCTAAACAATCTCGGAAAGTTAAATATGAGATTTTTTCTCATCAAAACCAGCTACATTTCCTGTGCTTATAGAGGATGATTATATATCTGTTGGGGAAAACCACCCAGCCGAGGTAAATCCAAGGATAAAGACATGAAAAATGATGAGTAATCAATGCTTTATGGGTTCATAGACCTGTGAATTCGATTAAACGACACACACAAAAAAGAAAAGGTGTCTGCTTACATATCTGTCAAGTTGACCAACTTGCCAAGTTCTGTAGGCATAGTATGAGTAATATTATATGATACAAGATCTATAAACAATAAACATGAAAATGAAGAAAAAGTATTACAGTTTCTGTAAATTGATCAGTTTTTGAATATCAGGTGGCATGGGTCCTGAAAAATCATTTCCTTAAATGCTTGTGTAACAGGAATGAATGTGTTCATGTCACTTCATGCTAAACAGTCTGAATGATTCAAAATCCATACTTAAAGCCTCTAAATCCTAGCCAGGACAGATCAATCTGCCAACATTTCTTGATGAACTATTCACATTGTCCTCGTTACTGCTCCTCTAAGTGCAAGGTACCCCATTGGGGAGGTACAAAACCAGCGAAGAGAATACGGGTAAGGTCCGTCTTACCATTTTACTGTGTGCAATGATTACTCTCATGGAACCACCCTGCAAACTTTGTCACTTTCTGCTTTATTTATTCACACTAACTATTCAACGTGTTCACATTACACTGCTTTAATTCCTTGAGTCTAATGAAAATTAATTAAAATTAATGAAGATATAACATACTTCAGTACTTGTGTCAGCAGCTAGCATGGATAAAACTATCTCCTTCCTTATAAGCGAGGGCTCTGGCATCGCTTCCATCTAGCACACCGTAACTTGCAGAAAAATATAATGAGAATTGAGTAATTAATCTGGTAGTCTAAGTAGAGATGCCCAAGAGCTTGTTATTTTCAATATGAAGATAGTAGATAAGTTAAAATAATTTCCTACCAACAAAAAATAAAATAAAATAAAATAACAGAGGAATCAATAAATAAGAGAAGGAAGTTTTTAAGGTTGGGATGATAACAGCAAAATGAGGAGTGTAAACAACGTAAAGGTCTAATAAGAGAAAACCTTGTAGTTGAATTTGGCTAAAATGTGTTGTTGCTCTCTAAATGCTTTTCAGTTCTGGTAATCCTCTCAATGCCAACATTCTTAACTTTGGGAGTTTGAACTCGCTGCTACTGCTTTCTTCACCCATAACCCCTTCTTCATCTGGTCTTGTTCCACTTATTATCTCTTCCATCTTCTCGCAATTTCCTACTTCAATTACTCTGATAGAATCGCAAATCAATTTTGCACTACAAATGCTTTTCAGTTCTGGTAATCCCTCCAATTTCAGATATCCTAACTTTGGGAATTTGAATTCGATATTGCTGCTGCTGGTTTATTCACCCATAACCCCCTCTTCATCTGGTCTTGTTCCATCTATTATCTCCTCCATTTTCTCACAACCTTTAACTGTAATCCATTTCAGGTTTACGAGGCTTGGCAGCAAGACAAGAGGGAACAACTTCTTCTTGCTCTTACAACCAGAACAATTAAACCGTTTAAGACCAGAAAATATACCGTTGTAAGATGGAGATGGTAGTGGAGCAGAGCGGAACCAAGAAGATGAAACCAAGCTCTCAATGTTATTGCAATCCCTAATGTGGATACACTTCAGTTTAGTTGCATTCTTTATTAGAGACTAAAAATCACATAAACTTGTTGCATCATCATAATTATCAATGTATAGTTTTTGAATGTCCTTCGAGAACATGACCTGAAAATCTCCATCTTTGTCTATACTCGAGTTACCCCAAACAATTGTTTTCCTTCTGCAACCATCATAATCATAATCATAACCATAATGAGACTTATCCAGTGGTCCTAGACGATTTTGGTATGTGGTTAGTGATTTGGTTTCATCCTGAGATTTGAGATACTCCACGTAGTCTGAGTAACCTTCAAAATGGCATACCAAACTTTCCAACTTCCTCAAACAACCCTCTTCCTTTCCTTTAACAGGTGGCAGCATCTTCCACGAACCACTACTGTCAAATTTGCAATGCCAAGGCTAAGGAAATCCATCCAAGCCTGTAGACAACTTTAAAGCGGAGGGTCATTTTCATCTTCGCAAATCCATCCAAGCCCTCTCCCTATTGTTTTTTGAATTCCCCCTCCAAAATGTTTCTTCATTTTATCTTCTCATTTTCTAATCAATGTGATGAGATTGCTCACCAGATTTGTCATATGAAGTCATACATCAACCACTTCTTCAAGGCTCTCGTTTTATATTAGTGAAATGGGAAAAAAATTACCAGTGAACAACGTAATCTTCCCTGGCAACTCATTGTATCCATGAAAAGGATACTGTGAAATGAAGCGTGTTTTGGACTGATGAGATACATTGAACATTAAGCAGAGAAAGTTGGCAGCATCTTCCACGAACCACTGCTGTAAATTTCTCCATGGTATGTGTTTGTGTGTTGACGTTTGTTTTTAAAAATATTTTTTATTTTAAAATATTTGTTTATATTTAAAACTTATTTTAGATATTTATATATCAAAATAATAAAAAAACATTAAAAAATTAATCTAAAATAAAAAATTATAAATCAGATAATTTAAAATTTATTTTAGATATTTATACACCAAAAATTCCTTAATGTTTGATGGCTCTTTGAAGTGTTGAATAGTGTCTCATTTCACTTGTTTGATAGTGCAGTATTATTGCACCATAATATTTAAGGATTTTTCACATTCTAAGTTAAATTTTTATTTATTTATTTTGCTCGCCGTCAATACATTAAACTTATAATCATGAACATGAGCATAAGATTGAAATAATTAAACATAAAAAAAATAAAAATAAAGATATGAAAACTAACCTCTAATAAATCAAATGTATAAAGATAAAAAAAAAAAATCAATTTAAAAAAAAAACCTAAGATATAGATCAGATTCAACAAAATAGTGAAATAATTAAGCTTAAGTATTTTTGCTAGGAGGATAAAAAAATAATTACAGTATTATGATGAACATTACAATGTGTCCCAGTGCTACAAGAATTTTACCATGGCAATCAGTTTTTTAATATGAGCGAGCTACTTTTAATTACAAGAGTTTCATATGAATGCTTACGAATGAAAACTCCATAAAGAAAACTCCATAAAGGGACGGATGACATCGCATGCTCCACTATCTTGCATTTGATGTTCTACTCTCTAAATAAATGTCTTCCAGGTCAAACCTATTAATATAATAAACACATCAGTCATTAAGTAGACATATAGCTTAAGCTTATTAATCCAATTAAAACAACAATGCTTACTCTTAATTTATTATTATATTAAGGGCACTGTCATCCGTACACATGCTTCGACAAAAACCTCACAACAGGACGAAGGACATCCTTAGCGTTAGGATGCTCCCACTCCACTACTGACTCCCACCATTCTTTTGGATATACCACGATGCATTGAAGAAAAGGGAGAGGAGATGGCTCGCCATTTTCAAGCAAGGGGAGACAAATTGGCATCCTCTTCAGCTTCTCACAATTCCATACTTCAATTATTTGGAGAGAATCGCAAATCAGTTTTGCACTACAAATGCTTCTGAGCTCTGGTAAACCAATCAATGTTAGATTCCTTAATTTTGTGAGTTTGAGATCGGTGATGCTACAGCTGTTGCTTTCTTCACCCTTAACCTCTTCTTCATCTGATCTTGTTCCACTTATTATCTCCTCCATCTTCTCGCAATATCTTACATCAATTTCTTCGATAGAATCGCAAATCAATTTTGCACTACAAATGCTTCCGAGTTCTGGTAAACCAATCAATGTTAGACTCCTTAATTTTGTGAGTTTGAGATCGGTGATGCTACAGCTGTTGCTTTCTCCACCCTTAACCCCTTCTTCATCTGATCTTGTTCCACTTATTATCTCCTCCATCTTCTCGCAATATCTTACTTCAATTCCTTCGATAGAATCGCAAATTAATTTTGCACTACAAATGCTTTTCAGTTCTGGTAATCCTCTCAAATCCATATTTCTTAACTTTGGGAGTTTGAATTCGATATTGCTGCTGCTAGTTTCTTCACCCATAACCCCCTCTTCATTTGGTCTTGTTCCACCTATTATCTCCTCCATCTTCTCACAGTTTTCAACTCTAATCTCTTCTAATTTTACAAGGTTTGGCAGCAGGACAAGAGGGAACAACTTCTTCATACTACTACATCCAATGCAAAAGAACTTCTTAAGACCAGAAAATATACCGTTGTAAGATGGAGATGGTAGTGGAGTAGAGCGGAACCAAGAAGATGAAACCAAGCTCTCCATGCTATTGCAACTAAAAATCTTGATAACCTCCAGATCAGTTGCATACTTTATTTGAGAGGAAACATCGCATGAACTTGTTGCATCATCATTATTATCAATAATCAATTGTTGAATGTCCTTTGGAAACATGACCTGAAAACTGTTGAAATGTAAAGAACTATAAAAGGCTGCCCTGCATTTACTGATGAAAGAAAAGAACAGTGAACTTAGTTCACGATTGAGAAGAACAAATGCTTAAGTAAAAACACAGAGCTTTGATTATCAATTATAAAGAACAAAGAGCAGAATTGAGTAGTTGGTTACTGCCATCCCAAGTCTTTATTTATAAAGGGAAAGAAACAGAATTTGAATGGAAAACAATAACTAGAAACGTGCCTGCCTTCTTCTCCTTTATTTAAGGAGATGATTACAAGTTAATTCTATCCTAGATAATCTTAACAAAGAAATCAAAAACATATCCTACACTAGATAATAGTCTCAGCTAAAAACAAAGAAATAATGCAGCAGTGAATTACTGCTAAGTCTTCTGCTTCTGCTAGCTTAGGTACCAAGCTTCAACACTCCTCCTTGGTTCCAAAGCGAGTCATTCCAATTCTTGCCCTTAGATCTTCAAACCTGGTTTTACCCAACGGTTTGGTGAAAAGATCTGCTAGTTGATCTTCAGAAGTGCAGTAGCACAGTTCCAGTTCTTCTTCTTGTTGAAACTGCCTGATTGCATGAAACTTGATCTTCATGTGCTTGGTTTTATCATGGAAGATAGAGTTTTTAGAAATGGCTATAGCTGATGTATTGTCACAAAACAATGTTGTGGGATTGTGTTGATTGCAGTCTAAGTCACTTAGCATCTTCCTCAGCCATATTAGTTGTTTTGCTGCTACATAAGCAGCTATATATTCGGCTTCTGCAGTAGAATGTGCCACCACCGATTGTTTCTTTGAATTACAGCAAAACATACTCTTTCCCACAGCAAAACAGTAGCCTGATGTGCTCATCATTCCTTCATCACTTCCTCCCCAATCACTGTCTGAAAAACCAACAAGATTAATTGAGCTGGACTTCACAAAGTGTATGCCAAAACCTGCAGTCCCTCTTAGATATCTTAATACTCTCTTAGCTGCCACAAAGTGATTTTGACTTGGCTCTTGCATGAACCTGGAAAGATAATTCACAGCAAATTGAATGTCAGGACGTGTGGCTGCTAAATACAGCAAACTCCCAATTAGACTCCTGTAGATTTTCCCATCAGCTTTTGGTGAGCCATCCTCTTTCATTAGCTTCTGCCCCTGTATCATAGGAGTGCTTACTGGCTTGCAATTGTTCATTGCAAAACTGTCCAGTATTTTCAAGAAAAACGTTGTTGACAAAGAAAATAACCTTGATCAGTTTTGAGTTACTTCCATTCCTAAAAAATAAGTCAACAAACCAAGTTCATTCATCTCAAACATGTCTTTCATATTGGTTTTTGAATTCCTCTACAAGCTGCTCCTTATCCCCTGTGATTAGTAAATCATCAACATAAACTGATACAATTAGTTTATGTCCAGCAGCATGCTTCACATATAAAGTTACCTCATTCATGCTCCTGTTAAATCCCAAGCTTAAGAGATGATTATCCAACCTGCTATACCAAGCTCTAGGAGCTTGTTTCAATCCATACAATGCTTTCTTCAGTAAATAAACCTTGTTTGTTAAATTAGATTTTTCAAAACCAGCAGGCTGCTCAACATAAATCTCTTCATCTAGCACCCCATTCAAAAATGCAGATTTAACATCCAATTGAAATATATACCAACCGTTTTGTGCTGCTAGAGCAAACAGGAGTTTCATTGTTTCATGTCTGGAAACTGGAGCAAAAGTTTCTGTGAAGTCGATCCCTACCTCTTGTGAATATCCTTTCACTACAAGTCTGGCCTTATGCTTGTTGATCTTTCCATCTGCATTTACTTTTGTTTTGAAAATCCATTTCACTCCAATCACCTTCTTATGAGCTGGTCTGTCAACTAGCATCCATGTTTGATTCTTGTCTATCATTGCAAGCTCCTCCTTCATTGCTGCTATCCAAACTTGAGAGTTCATAGCTTCTTCAACATTTATTGGTTCTGCCTCAGCTACATTGCACCTGCTATAGATATCTGATAGAGTTCTTGTTCCTCTTACTGGTTGATCATCACTATTTTCTGCAGCATCCAACTCATCTTGTTGCTCAATATTCCCAGCAACATCTGTTTGTTGATCAGTCATGTTTGTAGCATCCAGGTCATCTTGTTGCATCTGGTTTGATCCTGCATTTGATGAATTTTTTTCCAGTTCCAAGCTGCATTTTCTACAACTTTGACATCTCTAGCAACCACCACTTTGTTAACATTCAAATCATAGATTTTATAAGCTTTAGAATTTGTACTATAGCCTATAAGAATCCCTATATCAGCCTTTTGATCAAGTTTCCTTCTTCTGACTTCAGGTTTCAGAACATAACAGATACTTCCAAATACTTTTAAATGATCAATACTGGGTTTAAAATCATACCAGAGTTCATAAGGAGTTTTATCTGCCAAAACTCTTGAAGCCATTCGGTTTATAAGGTATGCTGCTGTGTTTACTGCTTCTGCCCAGAAATTCAATGGCAACTTCTTCTCATAGAGCAAGCATCTAGCCATCTCCATCAATGTTCGGTTTCTTCTTTCACTTACACCATTCTGCTGTGGTGTGTAGGGAACAGTCAGCTGGTGTTTAATCCCTTCTTTAGCAAGGTATGCTTCAAATTGTCGAGAGGTATACTCTCCTCCATTGTCAGATCTCAAAGTCTTTAATTTGCTTCCTGTTTCTAGTTCAACTACTGCCTTGAACTTAACAAACTCAGCAAACACATCAGCTTTGGATTTTAGAAAATAAACCCAGCAATACCTGCTAAAATCATCAATAAACAGAAGAAAGTACTTTGAACCATTTAATGATTCATTGTGCATAGGTCCACACACATCTGTGTGTACAAGTTGAAGTTTAGATACTGCCCTGTATGCATTTTCTGGAAAAACAGTTCTAGTTTGTTTTCCCAGCTGACAAGCCTCACATATAGTTTGCTGCTCCTGTATATTTGGCAATCCATAAGCCATCTGCTGATCAGCCATTCTTTTTAAAGTAGCATAATTGAAGTGTCCCAGCCGTTTGTGCCAAAGAACAGATTCCTTGCACTCGTAAGTATTAGCACTTAAACACACTTCACTCCAATTTACATTAAAGCTTCGGTTCATCATTTTTGCAGACAGTAAAAGCATTCCATTTCTATCTTTAATGTCACACACTCCATCATTAAAAACTATTGAATATCCAGATTCAATCAATTGACCCACACTAACTAGATTTTGGTTGATCTTAGGTACATAAAGAAACATTTTTTAAGAATTTTTGTACCTGACAGTGTTTCTACTGCAATTGCTCCTTTTCCTTCAACTTTCACACAGTCTCCATTTCCAATTCTGACTTTAGACAAGTAGCTTCTATCCAAGTCTCTGAATAAGCTTAAGTCTGCTGTCATATGATTAGTGCAGCCGCTATCAATGAGCCATGATGAGTCCTTTGTCTCTGCTGAATTACATATGTCCTGAACTGTGACCATGAATAGAAGTTCTTCCTTGACTTCTGAACAATCGGCTACTTGTGCTTGTTGTTCAGTTTCTGTTCTATTTTTGCAGAATCTTTGAATGTGACCAAATTGCTTGCATTTTCGACATTGAGCATTCTTGAGCCAACACCAGGCTTCAAGATGATTGGTTTTCTGACAGTATTTGCAAGCAGGAAAATTTTCTTTCTTCTCTTTCCCCCTCATGAAACTGTTATTGCTATTCTGTTGCCAGTTAGCAGATTTCCAGTCTCTTCCTTTTTCTCTTTTTCCTTCTTGATTATTTCTGAAGATGTTCTTAGCCCGACCCTTATCCTTGTAAACTGCAACAAGGGCTCCTTCACTTGATCCTTCTTGTCTATATGCTTGCCTTTGCTCCACAGCTTGCAATGCATTAACCAATTCTTGCAGGCTTATCTCAGAAAAATCTTTAGAATCTTCTAAAGAACAAATTTTATGTTCAAATTTTTCTGGCAAACTCACCAGAACTTTCTCTACAATTCTTGAATCTGGAAAATCTTCTCCCAAGAGTCTTACTTGATTCACAAGTGTTGAAATTTGAGAAGAGAAATCTTTGATGCTCTCATTTTCTTTCATCTTCAAACCTTCGAATTGTCTTCTCAGATTCAGAATCTGCATCCTTCTTGATTTCTCATCACCATGGAAACTCTGCTTTTAATTTATCCCATGTTTCCTTGGCAGATTTTGCATGCCATGATCCTCGTGAAGATGTCTTCACTTACTGAATTATGAAGACAAGAAAGAGCTTTGAATCTCTTTGCCTTTTCTTCATTAAAAAACTTCATTTGAGCAATTGTGGGATTGTTACCTAGAGGAGTAGGTTGCCTATCACTTTCCACTATCTCCCATAAATCAAGAGCTTTGAGATAGGTTTCCATTTTCCACAGCCCACACCCCAAAAATTCTGCCTGCAAACAATGGTGTTTTTTTGCTGGAAAATTTGCAGAATCCATTGCTTTAAAAAACTCACTCAATCTCTCGTGTATCACTCACCAGTCCTCAAAGTAAAACTTTGATTTTATCCTCACAGTACTCTCGTGTTTCTCACTCACAAAGAATCCCTTCAAAGATAAAAAAAGAGCTCTGATACCAATTGTTGAAATGTAAAGAACTATAAAAGGCTGCCCTGCATTTACTGATGAAAGAAAAGAACAGTGAACTTAGTTCACGATTGAGAAGAACAAATGCTTAAGTAAAAACACAGAGTTTTGATTATCAATTATAAAGAACAAAGAGCAGAATTGAGTAGTTGGTTACTGCCATCCCAAGTCTTTATTTATAAAGGGAAAGAAACAGAATTTGAATGGAAAACA
This sequence comes from Populus alba, assembly GCF_005239225.2. NCBI lineage: Eukaryota > Viridiplantae > Streptophyta > Magnoliopsida > Malpighiales > Salicaceae > Populus > Populus alba. Next base: position 1,581,267 of record NC_133302.1, on the reverse strand, counting down.
ATAACTAGAAACGTGCCTGCCTTCTTCTCCTTTATTTAAGGAGATGATTACAAGTTAATTCTATCCTAGATAATCTTAACAAAGAAATCAAAAACATATCCTACACTAGATAATAGTCTCAGCTAAAAACAAAGAAATAATGCAGCAGTGAATTACTGCTAAGTCTTCTGCTTCTGCTAGCTTAGGTACCAAGCTTCAACAAAAACCTCCATCTCTGTCGATACTCAAGTTACCCCAAACAATTGTTTTCCTTCTGCAACCATCATGACCATAACCCTCATAATCATAATCATAATCATAATCATACTTATCCAGTGGTCCTACAAGAATTTGGTATGTGGTTAGTGATTTGGTTTCATCCCGAGATTTGAGATACTCCACGTACTCTGAGCAACCTTCAAAATGGCATACCAAACTTTCCAATTTCCTCAAGCATGCCACATCCTTTCCTTTAACTGTTGTCGGAACATATTGTGCTTCACTATTACTATTTTCAAGAACCCACTCCTGTAATACAAAGACTTGCAGGTGAGAGAGCTTAGGTAACAACCCACTAGGAAACTCCTTTTCACCACATCCATTCATTTTAAGACACCTCAGGTTGCATAGACATTCCATGCCTTGAGGAATCTTTTCAAGTGCCCAAGTACCAGAGAGTTCTAACCTCTTCAATGCCCTGAGCTTTTCTAATGACGGTACATGCCTTAACATCTTACAATCAATGAGCAGTAATGCAGTGAGACTCACCAATCCAGAGACAGAATCAGGTAGTTTTGTGATATTTGTACGAGACAGATCAAGAACCTTGAGCTCATGCAACTGCTCAAAAAATAAATCTGCAATAAATTGCAACTGTGAATTGTCGCATAACAATAGAGTTGAAAGACTGGGACACCTCGGTGAATGCGTGGAAGGAATTTCTTCAATCTGGTTATACATCAGTGAAACTCTAGTAAGATTCTCTGTCCACTCCTCTGCACCCGGCACTTCTCTTAACCGTTCACCTGCTTTAACCATGCCTTGAGAGTTCTCTTGCAGTATTTGGATGGCCATATCCCTAATCAAGTCATGCATCTTGACACATCTTAAACGAACGCCCAATTTAAGTTTCTTAGCGCTTTCCAATAGGCAGACTCTTTCGAGTTTATTCAGCATCGAGTGGCCTTTGTTAAATTCTGCCTCCCTACTTTCCAGCCCTTTTATCACTCCCTCGTCAATCAAATAAGCTATCAAATCCTCTCTACGGATCTTGAAGTCTTCCGGGAATAATGCACAGCACAAGAAGCATTGTTGCAGTTCTGACTCCTTTAAGTGCATAAAACTAAATCTCAGTATATGGAATACCTCAGGCTCCATATCATCTTTCCTAATTCTTGATTGTTTCAGGTCCTCTAAAGCATTCCTCCACTCACATCTGTCATCCACTCCCCTCATGGTTCCGGCCATTGTTATAATTCCAAGAGGCAAACCAGCACATTCACTAGCAATAGATCTTGCAATTTCTTCCACTTCTGGAGGAATACATCCAAGTACCTTCATGAACAGAGCCCAAGCTTCTTCCTTTGAAAGAGGCTCCACTTTGATTGTCTTCTGGCAGAACATCCGCTGACAAACTCCAAATGATCGAGTTGTAAGAATTAGTTTGCATCCCTTGACTCTGATAGGAATTCCCACCTTATTATAATCAAAACAGTCCCACAAATCATCTAGGATGAGAACCCACCGTTGTTTCTTAATTAATGCTTTTGACAGTTTTGCAGCCCTTTTCCTCTCGTTGTCTTCATTTGAAAGATCTAAATGAATGTCGTTTGCAATAAGATTCTGCAATTTACAAACACGAAAATCCTGCGATACCGTGATCCAGTGAACATGAGGAAAAGTGCCAGGTTCTTGTAGAAGCTGATTGTAGATATGTGTGAGCAATGTTGTTTTGCCCGCACCCCCCATCCCGTAAATGCCAATACTTGATGAGGCTTCATCATTCATTATCCACGACCAGATAGCATTCTTATTATTTTCAAACTCTCCACCTATTAGTTCTTCAGTTAGAAACACATCTCGTCCGCTCTCATCGCCATTACATTGAAGAACTTCATGAGAGCTACCTCTTACAACAGGCTGCCCAGGGTCTCCATCCATGTTCACTAGTGGAGGACAGGGTTGATCATGATAATCTTCTTGAGGCTCATCATGATTAACAAGTGGCCTCCCACGAGAACTACCTCTTACAACAGGCTGCCCAGTTACTCTCTCCAGATGTTGCCCTTGTGGCGCCACATTGTCGACTTCAACATGTAAGCTAGTAGGTAATGGATCTCCTGGAGTCTCATTTGTGTTGCCTGTAAGCCCTCCAGAAGAGCTAGCTCCTGCACCAGGCTGCACTACTCCTCCAGTCCCATTCTCTGTATCATCCTCTATATCATTGGTGATCTCTTCCAAAAATTTTCCAATTGCTTGAACCATTGTAACTGGTGCTACGCCTTTATGTCTTTTGTTGCCACCATGCACAGCTTGAAAAGCTGCTTCTTGAACGTCTTCAGGAACTTGTCCACAAATGGCAACACCACGCCCTTGGACTCCTGACAAATGCCATTTGATCCTCGTAACGGAAGTAGCAGGAGCATATATATAGCCGCAAAATGTACATTTGAAACGACCATCATCCAACTTCCCAACAAAATCCCAAAATGGATCATTCTGTCTAGCCATTTTCACCGCTTTCTTCTTTGGCCCTTCAAACATCAAATAAAAAATTGTTAAAAGTAAGGCCTAAAAATGGATGTTGAATTAATTGGAAAATAAGAACTCAATCTTAAAATGAAAATTTAGAGGAAATCATTATTTTTTAAATAAGTAAGCAAAGGAAAAGAGTGCAAACCTCAAATATCTTACAAAACATTAATGCCGTAAGTGTGTTCACAAAATAAACTGAATCTGTATAATTAAATCAATCATTACAAATTCTAAAATTAAATAGGCAGGCACTTAACTATATATTTTCCTATAGAGATGCACTTCAAGCAGATAAAAAAATTATAACAACTATTGAATAATTTAAATAATTGTCAGAAAAGCAATCTAAGATAAAAATTTGGAAGAAACTCGGCATTTTTTGAAGATAAGCAGTTGAAGTTGAAAGCAAAATGAACAAAGTTATAATATGAGTTTGAGTTCTATAATGCATAGAACTCAAACTCATACTTTTATTTGGAAGAATCAAAACAACTAATATTAACAATGAATTTGGTATGAACTCTAGAAGGCAAGGACTTTAATAGTTTCTCAATAAGATTTCAACAGCTTGCGGTTTACTAAAAAGGATTCAAAAACAAAGACAGCAACAAAATGAAGAAGATGAAGTATAAACACTTTACCTGGATTCAAAAGAATTTTAACAAAAGAATCTGAAGCTAATTGCTGAGTGAAGAAACGCGTGGACACGCTCCAATGTTGAAACTCTGGGAAAGCAGATCTGAAAATGTAAGCACAAGAATATGAGAAAGAGTAGGCAAACTAGTCAAGCTGACAAGAGGCACATAACAGACAAAAGAAACCTTGAGAGCAGCAGTTTTCCAGATAAATAGTTTAAGTTGATGGCAATATGTAAGAACAAAGCTAACTATGAGTTTTGAGTTCTAAAATAGATCAAGCAACACATATATAATTAAGTTCTACTTGATTGATCAATCTACAATCCTACTTGTTAATTCTACAACCAAATGGGCAAATCTTATTTGAAACAAAATTAGTGGAAGAAAAACAAGAAAAGAAAGTAGGATTTACCTTGCAAGCAAGAAAGATACCGATCAAGAACACAATATGAGATGATTCGATTCAATCATGAAAAGGAAGCACAGATCATGAGAAAGGTTCAAGAAATTTGGTGAGGGGAATTAGGAATTCAATGGTATACTGAGAGAGATATGTCTTAGTGGAAGACTAGCTATTAAAGTCATTGCAATAGAAATTGGCAGGAAGCTACAACTTTATGTCACTTTCTGCCTGTGCTTTCTTTGTCCTATATGCAAACTTTATGCCACTTTATGCTTTAATTATTCACACTAAGTATTCAACGTGTTCACATTACACTGCTTCAAATCCTTGAGTCTACTGTTAGATGCTAAAACAACAGTGTTATGTACTTTTTTTAAATAAAAAGCCAGAACACTTAATGAAGATCGAAACTCCAAAGAAAATCACTTGGCCAGAAATAACAGTACTCCTCGGGTCAGCTGCTAGCATGGATAAACATATGCTACTAGGAAAATTACGCATTTCCTATATCAGCATAAAAAAGGAACAATCCTATTTTGTTGTTTTAATTTAATCAGTACTGCAAACTTATTTTTAGTCTGTCAGTAACAGCTGATCTCGTGAAGGAAAGCACAGGCAATTAATTGATTAACATGAAGGAGGACTGGATAATTACCCGTTTACTCTAAAGAAATAAAACAATAGGGCAAATCCCTTTGCGTTCTCTGTCCTATATGCAATTATCACTCTATTTTCTGGAAACCACCATGCAAATTCTTTTGTGCTTTCATTGTCCAATATGCAATTATTACTTCCACTGTCTCCTGAGAACCACCATGTAAAGGGGCTTTATTTGTTCAAATATGTAATTATTACTCCCACTGCCCATACAAATTTTATGTCACTTTCATGAAACACCTGCTTTATTTATTCACACTAACTATTCAACATGTTTACGTACATTACACTGTTTCAACCATTGATTCTACTGTTAGATCGAAGACCTGCTTTATTTTTTAGTCTGTCAGTAACAGCTGAACTCGTAAAGGGAATTATTTTTAATTTTATGAAACACCTGCTTTATTTATTCACACTAACTATTCAACTTGTTTACGTACATTATACTGTTTCAACCATTGATTCTACTGTTAGATGCTAAAACATTCATGTATTATTTTAATAAAAAAACCAGAGTCGCGAGAACAATAGATGAAGATAGAAACTCCTAAGAAAATCAATTAGCCAGAAATATATGCTTGTAAGAGGGGCTCGGGCCAGCAGCTAGCATGGATCGTAAGTTTTGACATGGAGTCGGAACTACATGCTTGTAAGAGTGGGCTCTGTCATTGGTTCCCATCAGGCACAGTTATCCCTTAGGCTTTTGCACCAGATCTACGGAGTGAAAAATATACTCAGATGATCAATGTCAGTTGTTATATGAGATCTGGTTCTTGTAAAAGCTAAAATAAGATCAAATCTTTAAATCTTAATTGGTCATTCACCATTTTTGTTATGGTTTCGTGCTTTGAGACTATTGGCAAAGCAAGTTGCTTTTCAACGTGTAGGCGTGAGTCAAAGCAAGTTGCTTTTAACCTTTAATTTTGCTTTTTTGAAAAAAACTATAAAACCAACCCCAATTTCGCTAGCTTTGAAAAAGGCTCATCGAAAAAGGAAGCACAAGAATATAAGAGTGCAAATTCTAAATACTCACCTATCACGCTAACCTACCCTGAGTTTTCAGGATTGCCTTCTGAACAGGGATTCTAAAAACGAGGAAAAGGAAGCTATGATTTTAATTAAGTGTTTAATGTTGAAAAGTACTTAGCAATATAATCTTTATTTAATTGTTAGATTTAATTAATTTTGTGTCAAAAAGATTAAATTTTTTTGGTTATTGTATGTGTTTTTGCACATGCTTTACTTTTTATGGACAAAACCTGTCCTCAATAACAAGTGATCGCTAGTCAGAGATGTCTGAATCCCAGAATTTGGAGGAAGTGGTAGCCTAATAGCCACGGTCAATAAGCACAAGCTTTGAGCAAATATTAGCTTCTCTTTGGGAACTAGTAGCGTTACATGAACAAAAGCAAAATAGCATTTAATTACTACATCAGAATAGAAAAAACCAAAAAACATAAAATAAATATATATTTTACTATAGGTTTTTGATAAATTTCTATATTTTTAAAATAAAAAATACAAGGAAATATATCCCATTTATCTTCCTTATCTCTTTCTACTGCAAAACAATAACCAAGAAATTCCCTTTTTTTCTTCCATGATGAAGAGATAAGAAATAGGCTTTATTCAAATTAAAGATCGATGGTCATTGGCTCTCGTGATGTAGGAACTGCAAGAAATTGTAATTAAGATGTTAAAGACCAGAATTGATATAGAGCTGCAAGAAATTTAAAACAATAAGAAGACGAGATCATATCCTGTGTCATTCCACTAAAAAATATACAGTCCTTAAAACAAAACACTACCATTTTTTTGGATAAGAAAATATACCGTTCCTAAGCAGTACTCTTGTCAATGGAACTATTTTTTATAAATATGGAAAAACACCACACATAATAAGAAAAGGAAAGGCAGAAGACACATCTTAATTGGATTATCTTTATTCTGACGAGCATATACATACTCCACTGTCGAATAAAAGCATTGCCAGGAATAGTGCCTACAGGCTCTCCAGGTGCGGAAGTACGGGTCGATGGGCGATGGAAACAGGGCAATAGGCTCATTATTTCCTTTCGTGACATGTAAATGAGTTCAGCAGTAGCAAGAAGCGAAGCTACAAATGCCAACACCATGCCAGTTCATGTTTCTACAACTTGTTTTTGCACTTAAAAGATCCAAAAAATAATAACATGTGACGAACAAAAAATAATATACCTGGATTCAGCTATTGATGTTCTTCAAGTGCTGGTTTGCTGTTTTTGCACTTAAAATATTTTAACAATATTTTAAAAAATTCTTGAACAACTAATTTGTTCTAAAAATAACATACTAAACTATTTACATATTAACAAGACCGACCTAACTAATTAAAAAATAAAAAATAAAATTGAAAAACAACTTCTAGATTTAATCTGCACAGTAATCTTAACTTTCGTCGAGTTTTTTAAATTTCATTATAACCTAACTATGGATTAAAAATTATATTTATTATTGTAGCACAAACATTTTTTAATACATTCCAGGAACAAGCTGTTGAGCATTCCATGTGAATAACCCAGTTGCAGTTGAAACTTTGAAAACAGGAAGGTAATTATATAATTTAGAATGGCTGTGGAAATGCACAAAGTAATCCAGAGTAATGGGCGTTTTATTAAAACAGCTCAGATTTCCATGGTTAAACATGAACAAGGGAGCTTCTTCATGCACAGCCAACTTAGGGTAAACTCTGCTGGTGATTCAAACACTCCCATGTGGGTTTATCAACCTCATCTTGCAGAGTTGATCTGCAATCAGATACTAATTATCGTGTTAGTGCAAATTATTTGATATTTAGGGCTTCTTCTACATTTGGATTTTTGAAAGGGTATAAGGTCAAAGCAGCAATCACTGCATATCAGTATTTGCATATCCTTCTCTGCCTGCAATATCCTAAAAAAAATAGAGTTTGTTCTGTCAAGTCCGCCATTGTTTCAGGGGGTGTTTAAGAGAGAGTTTTAACTATATTTTTTTAACCTTATAAATGTCGTTTTATGATCTATTCAAGTAATTATAAACTTTTAAAGTAATTAGTTAGCAATGAACGAGTGGCCTTTACCCTCACCATGAAGGTTTTTTTAAGAGGGGTGGAATGTAGCAAGCTAGGGTTCTAGCATGGAAATGGGTCTGCAAAACAAAATTGAAAGAGGAATTGGGAAAGAAGGCTGTTGATCGGGTTGAGGCTGAGAGGGGTGTTGATTCAGGCTTGGTTTGAGTTTAATCTTGTGAAATGGATACATTTTAGGTTATATATGCATGATGGAAGTTTGAAATTTGTTGAATGAATGTTTAAATTGATGATATTGTGTAGTTTGAAAGATATCTATAAGCGTGAAATATGATGGGACAATGATTCAATTGGAAGAATTGAAGAGAAAATCTACCCCATTGATGGGTTTCGGCCAAGACAAAAAGAAAAGGGTGAGATTTTTATTATGTCGAGTACTGATAAAAATAAAGAAGTACAAAGATACTAGTCACAAGAATGAGAAAAAAAAATTAAAAAACTGATTAAACTAAAAAAACCAGAAAAAAATAACTGAAAAAGTCAAATCGTGAAAAAAAATCTATCAAACCGATTAAAATTTTAAAAAAACCAATCAGTTCGGTTTCAGTTTTAAGTTTGAAACTGAAAAAACCGAACCGAACCGGACCCAAACAGAAGAAAAAAAAACCAGAAAAAAATCGAGCAAAACCGGGAAAACCCGAGCCAAACCAGTTTGAACCGGTTTTTGTTCTAAAAAACAAACCAAACCAAGCCGAAATTGGTCGGTTTGAACCGCTTTTTGGGTTTTTTTTGAAAAAAAAATTTTTTTTATTTTTTTTTATAAAAACCAAACCGAACAAAAAATAATCACCCCTAATTGGGTCGTATTGTCAAGAATTTAACCAAAGCAAGAAGTATACTTCAGCGAGAAAAAAGGATCCCAGTAGGCTATTGCGGAGCTGAATGCAATTTTCAAGAAATCTGAGACAGGTGCTCCCAACAAGATCATTGTGGGCGGGTTTGCAAATTAGACTAACAATGTCTATTCCAGAAAATAGACCTTAAGATGCAGAATTACATATGAGATTTGATGGCCATTGAAAAGAAAAGAAAAAGTTGAAGGCTATGGAACACATTGACATTCCTTAAAAAACATGGTGGTTCTTCAATGCTTTTATAATTAGAAAAAAATGCAGGGATTTCATACAAATCTGACATTTGTGTTCCTTTTTGCTAGAATCCCATTAGTCTAATGGTTCTCTGGCCTTATTTTTAAATCCACTCGATTATTTTATATACACACACACACACACACCTAGTTTATAATGTGATAAACTAATGACCATGATGGATAATAATACGTTTTGCAAGAAGATCAGCTTCTTTTTGGAAACTTTATAATGTCAAATTATAAACACTTTCATCTTATTAGTCCTAAAATCAGATCCAAATATATATGAGCTTTCATAATCCAAAAACAAGGCTTATCAGTTTACTTCAATCAAACAAACTTGATGTCAATAAGGATTAAGAAACATGCAAAAATGGGAAATATAGAATCTGATATCTGGAAATGGTACAATTGTCCAAATAATCTCTAATACTCATTAAAGAACAAGAAAACACCAGCAAAATTGTTTACATCTCTTTTTTGATCTCTTAGTATTGGTTCAACAATCATTTATTCAGTTAATATATCATTGCAAGCAAATGAAGATTGAGGCCAAAGCTTCACAAACAGTGCAAGATGTTTCAGACGAGCCTGTTAAGCAAGCTGTGCATAGTAGTGTTGATAAAAATAGACTTGAAAAATAACATTACAGTATTGCAATAAAAAGATAAAGAAGATAAATAAAAGCATAAGTTGAAGTATAATTATTCTAATTTAATTATTTTTGCCTTGAATGTTGTAGAGAATCTTCATTATCAAAAGCCGACAAAATCCGAGTCCTTGAAACAAAAATGTACTGCCATTTTTTTTCTAGTTCAAAGAAAATACCATTGCCAAGCACTCTTCTTTTTGATTAATTTTGAAATCACCACACATATATAATAAGAAAATGACACAACTTGTTTGGATTATCTTTCTTCTGACGAGCATATCCATACATAATGCATAACCCAGTTGATAAAAAACTACAAATGCAATCTCTAGAACTAAGTTTGTCATCAGCAAAGTTTGTCCTGATGTCATCATCCTCTTCTTCTTCTTCTCTAGCCCTGCAGATACAAATAAACATTAAATTAAAAATTGATTTTGAAGTAATTTTTTAAAAAATAGCCTGCCAAGTAATCTAAAAAAAAGTTTTTAAAGAAATTCTCCTTGTTTTAAAGGCAAGTAGTTGAAGATAACAACAAAATGAACAAAATTATAATATGAGTTGAGTTATGTTATTCATTAAGCAACATAAATAAATTAGTTTTACCTGATCAAGATAGAATCCTGCCTACAAATTCTACAACTTAGTCATTGATTTTAATATAACCAAAGAGCACTTTGATTCAGAAGAATCAAAAGAAATACGTGATGAAACAAAATTAGTGGTTAAACTGTATATAAAAAAAGGAGGATGATAGAAAGTAAAGTTTACCATGACTAGAGAGTACTCATCTAGTATTTGGATGGCCAAGTCCCTAAGCAAGTCATGCATCTTGACAGCACTACCACCATCAATTCCTTCCAATAAGCAGACATTTTCTAGTCTATCAAGAATTGAGTGGCACTTGTCAACTGCTGCTTGGCTGTTCATTTCTTGAATTATCCCCTCCTCGATAAACGACTCTATCAACATCTCCCTTTCAATCTTATGACGTTCATCAAATAATGCACAATATACGAAACATTGTTGTGCTGAATCATCTAAATAATCATAACTCAATCTTAATATCTGGAACATTTGATCTTCAATGTCCCAAAAATTTGATTCTTTCAATCTCTTCAATGTAATCCTCCACTCATGTAGGTCATCCACTCCCTTCAAACTTTCTGCTAATGTAACAATTCCCAATGGCAAACCAGCACATTCCCTTGCAACATCTACAGCAATTCGTTCCACTTCTGGAGAAAATGGTCTTTCATGTCCAAGCTTCTCCATGAACAAAGTCCAGGATTCTTCATCAGAAAGAGCATCCACTCTTATATTGTTTTGGCTATTCATCTGTCGACATACTATTTATGATCGAGTTGTGATAATGAGCTTGTTGGTGGGAGAAACCACTGGTGGTGGCTTTGAAACACTCAGAGGGGATAAAACACACTGTTTTATTACACAAAACCGAAGCTTACAATTACACAAAACAAAAGCTTAATACACGCCCTCTCTCTCTCTCTATTCTCTTTCAAGTGTTCCTCACAATTCTCTCCACACAAAATAACATAACTGAGCACCCTATTTATACATAAATTCAGAATACGAAAATCTACTGTTCCAGGTGTGAAGGCGGCTGTTGAAGGCGGCTGGCGGCTGCGGCTGGTGGGTGGTTGGTTGGTGGCAGCTGGTGGCTGGCTGGGCGGTGGTTGCCTTCCTTGACCATCTAGGAGCTTCTGGATTGAGTTTATTCAACAAATCTCCCCTTTAAACTCAATCGAGAGATATCATGTCAAGCATGAACACTTCTCCTTTCAATGCCTTCTTTCTGCTTGTACCCTTTATCCACTAATTTGGCTTTCGTCTTGTAGACCCTTTTGACACCTATTGCTTTCTTCTTTTCTGGAGGATAAGTCAGCTTCCGGGTATCTTTCTTCTCAATGGCATGTATTTCTCCATCCATTGCTTTTATCCATTTCTTTTCTGTGACAGCTTTATTGAAGCTTAATGGGTTACTATCTGCATGAAAACAAAACAGAGTTGTATCTTCCATGACCTGAGTGGTATCGTACAACTCTTCAAGATTCCGCATCCTTCTTGGTCTTTCTGATGAGGATGCTGGTGGTGTTGATGATGATGCTGGTGGTGTTGATGATGATGCTCCTGGTGTGTTCCTCCTGTTGAATACAGGGAAACTGTGTGTCGGACTTTGTGGTTCAGCTGCTGGCACAATAGGTTCTTCGACAAGTACTGTTGGTACTTCTTCACCTTCAAGGATCAAATCAAGATTGATCCATTTGATTGCTTCTTGATCACCATTCCATGCCCAAGATTTATCTTCTTCAAAGATAACATCTCTACTCGTAATCACCTTCTTTGTGATGGGATTATACAGCCTGTATCCCATCCTTCTTTCACCATATCCGACAAAGATGCATTTCTCGCTCTTATCATCGAGCTTTCTCCTTCTTGCATCTGGGATCTTTGCATATGCCACACAACCAAAGACTCGTAGATGAGTAACACTTGGTTTGTGACCACTCCATGCTTCTTCTGGAGTGACTCCTTGCAAACTTCTAGTTGGGCAGCGATTCAGTAGATACACTGCACATGATACAGCTTCAGCCCAGTATTGCTTGGGCAACTTCTTTGCTTTGAGCAGACTTCTTGCCATGTCAAGAATCATGCGATTCTTCCTTTCTGCTACACCGTTCAGCTGTGGTGAATAAGCTAGCGTCGTCTGATGTCTGATGCCTTGTTGTGTACAATAGGCTTCAAAGTCATTTGCTGTATATTCTCCACCTTGATCAGATCTTACGGTTCTGATCGTGTAACCAGTTTGCTTCTCCACAATTGCTTTAAAATCTTTAAAACAATTGAATACTTCTGACTTCCTCTTCAGAAAGTATATCCACGTCTTTCTACTAAAATCATCAGTAAAAGTGAGGAAGTACCTATTTTGTCCAGTCGACATAGGCGTGATTGGGCCACACACATCTGTGTGTACTAACTCCAGTGGCCTCTTTGCTCTCCAGTTGACTTCTTTGGCAAAACTGGATTTGTGTTGTTTGCTGAGGACACAACTTTCACAGACTTCATCTAGATGATCAATGTGAGGCAAACCTTTGACCATCTTCTTGCTTGCTAGCATCTTCATACTCGTGAAATTCAGATGTCCAAGCCTTAGGTGCCAAAGCCATTCTTCACTGTTGGTGATGGCGCTCAAACACCTTGTTGCATCATACTGGATGTTCAAAGGAAACATCCTATTCTTGGACATTTTCACGTAGGCCATTAATCTCCAATTGTTGTCTCTAATTGCTAGATGACAATTCTCCGAGTAAAAAGTATAGCCTCTCTCCAAAAGTTGACCTAAGCTGATTAGGTTCTGTTTTATGGCTGGGACATAATAGACATCGGCGATGTAGCTGGAATCGCCATTCTTCATCTTGACTGGGATGTTGCCTTTACCTTTGAATGAAACCTTTGTGGTATCTCCAAAAGTAACTAGACCTTGCTTGGTCTCATCTAGATTACTAAATAACTCTCGGTAGCCGCACATATGATTGCTGGCTCCAGTATCTAGATACCATATGTCCTCCTGCTTTTCACCAAGTCCTTGTTGGACAAGCAATGCAGCTGCTCCTGTGTCATCTTTTGCTGCAAAGTTGGCATGCTCATGTATCTCTAACGGAGCTTTCCTTCGGCATTCGGTGCTATAGTGCCCAAATTGATTGCAACTATAACATTTGATGTTCCTCTTGTCACGGTTATTGTAACCGCCTCCTCTTCCTCTAGGAGTGAATGCCTGTTGTCCTCGACCTCCTCTGGTGGTGTTTCTACCACCTCTTCCTCTGAAGCTTGTATTCCAAGAACCTCTTCCTTGGAATTGCTGGAATCCTCCTCTGGATTGTTGACTTCCTCCTTGAGTGGTGTAGCCACTTGATGAAGTCTCCCCTTGCTCATATCTGTCCTTGAGGGACAACTTTGCTTGTAAGGCATGCTCAATGGCCTTATCTTCATTTCGCATTACAATCTTCTGCTCATGAGCTTGCAAAGAACTCATAAGCTCATCCACTGTCAACTTGTCCACTTCCTTGGACTCTTCAATTGCGACAACAACATGATCAAATTTTGGATCAATGGATCTCAAAATTTTCTCAATAATTCGAGTATCTATGATGGCTTCTCCATTTCTCCTCATCTGATTGACTATCATCATAATCCTTGTATGATAATCAGAAATAGATTCTGAGGACTTCATTCGTAATAATTCGAATTCTCCTCTCAAAGATTGAAGACGAATCTTCTTGATTCTGTCAGCACCTTTGTATTTCTGTTGGAGAGCCTCCCATATATCATGTGACGTTTCAGCGGAAGCTATTATCTCGAATGTATCTTCATCAAGACCTTGATAGATGATGGTCTTTGCCTTGTTGTCCTTCTTTCTGTTGACTTTGAGGGCTTGCTTCTGTGCCTCTTGTAAAGCATCTTCTCTTTCTTTGGACTCTGGTTCATCATAACCAGTTTGTACAATATCAAAACACTCTTGTGACCCAAGGAATGCCTTCAATCTGATGCACCAACTATCATAGTTGTCTTTGGTCAGCTTTGGAATGAGTGTATGTGTACCTTCTGTAGTCATTTTCCTCTTTGAATGACTATATCACCTTTCTGGGAGTTGAGTGGATGTGATCCTCCTCCATGTATTGTATTCTTTCTCTATCTCTAATAATATCTATCTCTCCCGTGGATGTAGGCAATTTGCCGAACCACGTTAAATATTGTGTCTCAGTGTGCTTACCCCTCCGATGAGCAAAGATCAGTACATCACCGGTCCCCGGATTCCGCCCCATCAAATGGTATCAGAGCCCCGTTCGCCGGAAAACAGAAGAGTTTTGGGGTATATCCGAATTTTCAAAGTTGTCAAAAACAAGTTTTGATCATTCCACAGTGTAGAGCTCATCAAGACGAACTCACTGTCGCAAGAATCAGCCTCATCGGAGTCCGGGGTAGCCCACACGCGCCTCCTGAATATTCAGCCAGATCGCCCACGCGCATCCCACGCGCCCCGAGGTTGAAGACGACTAAGCCACACGCGCGCCATATTTGAGCCGCGCCGAGCCGTATACGCCGAGGCCTAGTCGAGCCACAAGCCGCGTTCCAGCCTCAGCCGAGCCGAAGGAATATTCCCCGAATATTCCCCAGAATATTCCCAGTTCAACCCAGCGAACCGCCCGCCGTACAGAATTGGTTTTTTTAACGGTTCACCCATTTTCGGACCTGATTTCAACAAAGTCAGACCGATTCCCTACTATTTGGACCATTCCGGATCGATCTACATTGTCCGTTTGGTCAAATTCGGCTCCCAGAAAGGTGATATAGTCATTCAAAGAGGAAAATGACTACAGAAGGTACACATACACTCATTCCAAAGCTGACCAAAGACAACTATGATAGTTGGTGCATCAGATTGAAGGCATTCCTTGGGTCACAAGAGTGTTTTGATATTGTACAAACTGGTTATGATGAACCAGAGTCCAAAGAAAGAGAAGATGCTTTACAAGAGGCACAGAAGCAAGCCCTCAAAGTCAACAGAAAGAAGGACAACAAGGCAAAGACCATCATCTATCAAGGTCTTGATGAAGATACATTCGAGATAATAGCTTCCGCTGAAACGTCACATGATATATGGGAGGCTCTCCAACAGAAATACAAAGGTTTCTCCCACCAACAGAGCTTGCATCCTTTCAATGGGATAGGAATCCCCACTTCTTGTGGCTCAAAAGAGTTCCACAAATCATCTAAAATGAGAATCCATTTTTGTTTCTTCGCTAGTTCTTTTGCTAACTTGACAGCTCTAGACAGATCATCGTCTTTGCTTGAAAGATCTAAATGAAGACATTTAGCAATAAGATCCTGCAATTCTTCAATCTTGAAACCTTGAGGCACATTCACCCAGTAGACACTATGAGAAATATCTCGTCTTTCTAGAAGCTCATTGCGGATATGTTGCAGTATTGTCGTTTTACCAACTCCCCCCATTCCGTAAATGCCAATGGTTGAGACTTCATCATCCATTAACCAAGACCATATCACCTTCATATTCTGTTCAAATGCTCGACCCACTAGCTTTGTAGAGCTAGCACTTGTGCTGGGCTGCACTAATCTTCCACTACTGTTCTCCATTAATCTAGCTCGTTCTGATGAGACGTGGGAAGGAAAATAGGTTTAGGATCAGTTTAGCTTGAACTCCATAAAGCATGGATTATATAAACCAAGAAAGACCAATTGATTGAAACTATTAATGATCCTAACTCCAAAGATTCAAGCAATAGTTCCATGTGAAAAACGGGTATAAAAAAAAGAAAAAGAAAAAAGGCGATGAGGTATAAATAATTTACCTGGGCAGACATTTCTGTCGACATGCTGAATAAATCCTTCACCTTGTTCCATGGCCTGAACTCCCACCTGTATCCTTCCATCATCACCAACTGCCAATTTATTAAGTATTGCATGGCTTTGCTCCAACATACTAGCTACTGGTTCTGTTTTCTCTCTAACTATGTTCTGCACATCATCCATAATGACATCGTTTTTTGCAGATGGAGAACAGAGTTGATCATGATAAAATGGATCATTCGGTCTAGCCATTTCACCGCTTTCTTCTTTGGCCCTTCAAACATCAAATAAAAAATTGTCAAAAGTAACGCATAAAAAATGGATGTTGAATTAATTGGAAAATAAGAACTCAATCTTAAAATGAAAATTCAGAGGAAATCATTATTTTTTAAATAAGTAAGCAAAGGAAAAGAGTGCACAGTGCCCTTCAAAGAAAGAAGGCCAGAAGCAAAGGCAGCAAGAACAGATCCTCCAGTTTGTCTACAACCAGCAAACATCCTAGCCGTAAATGTGTTAAAAAAATAAACTGAATCTGTATAATTAAATCAATCATTACATGTTAAATAGGCAGACACTTAACTGTATATTTTCCTAAAGAGATGTACTTTAAGAAGATAAAAAATTATAACAAATATTGAATAGTTTAAATAATTGTCAGAAAAGCAATCTAAAATAAAAATTTGGAAGAAATTCTGCTTGTTTTGAAGATAAGTGGTTGAGGTTGATAGCAATATGAACATGTAAGAACAAAGCTAGTAATATACTTAAGATCTAATATGATCAATGAACCAATTCTACAACCAAATGGGCACTGTTGTTTGGAAGAATCAAAACAAATAATATTAACAATGAATTTGTTATAAACTCTATAAGGCATGGATTATAAAAACTAGGAAAGATCAATTTATTCATATATTTGGAAACTAATGACGATCCTAACTCCAAAGTTTCTCAATAAGATTTCAACAACCTGTGTTTTACTTAAAAAGATTCAAACAATAGTAACATGTCAAAAACAAAGACAGCAACAAAATGAAGAAGATGAAGTATAAATACTTCACCTGGATTCAAAAGAATCTGAAGCTAATTGTTGAGTGAGGTAACGTGTGGACGCACCCCAAAGTTGAAGCTGGAGGAAACGGATCGAGAGTTGCTGCTGGAATGAATCTGCAGCAGAGTTATTTTTGCAGAGGGGACTGTTGTTTGTTCACTAGAGTATGTTACTGCTTTCAAGAGTGCAGTATGCTGCTGGAGTATGCTCCAGGAGGAAGATAGTATCAAGGAGAAGAAGAGGGAGCAGAGAACGCAAGAGTGAAGAACCAAAATACTGCAGCCGTAATCGGCAGAAGAGGAGGAGGCGCCGGGCAAGGGGAGAAGGAGGGAGGCGTAAATCTGTTAGGATATTTCCTGCTCTGATGCAACTATTTATACAACTAGGGCGACATATATTAGTTATTGTGTACAATACAACGCATGATAAATCTATATAAGGAAAGTACAAAATTTCCTATATTACAACAAATTCCATAATAAGATGAAGTATAATTACTTTACCTGGATTCAAAAGAATTTAACAAAAGAATCTGAAGCTAATTGTTGAGTGAGGTAACGTGTGGACGCACCCCAATATTGAAACTCTGGAAAGCTGATCGGAATAAGAGAGAGTAGCCAATAATTTTTAATGTAGTTTCAGTTTACATCAGCTTTAGATAATTTTAGAGCTCTACATCATCATCATGCTTTAAAATCTTCCTACAAATGGCGGAAGCAAAAAAATCAAGAAAGAAATATAACATCAAGAATCCTTCGAATTCTCCTTATCTGGTCATTATATTTTACCCAAGCATGATAATATTATTAGCTTTTATTATCCGTTTTTATCCACAGCATTATCAAACATGATTAACTCTTCCTTTGCCAGAAAACTGAAGGGAAGTTGTAGGATTCGATCATGTTTATTTGAAGAAAGCTACACTGCACGGCTTAGTTCTAAGGGAAGCGATAACTACAAAATCACTGGAAATGTGACCCCAAAGCAAGAATCTTCTAGTTCTGGACATATATTTACCAGTAAATAAAGGATATTGCAGGTGAATCCCCTCCTGAGTACACAAACACATGATTACTAAGCACAGGAAACGAGTTACAAGGTGTTGACGATGGAAAAATGAATTATTGTCTGAATTATGATATAAATAACAGCGAGAGAGTTTTTTATATTGATAGGTAGAAGATGATACTGAAAGGCTAATAAAAATTGAAAGTTCTGAGCAATTAAACAATAATTTGTCATAATAAATAGATAACATAAATGGTCTAATATATATTTTTATAGAAAAGTAGACATGATAAAGCTCAAAAAGAGAGATATGGTTGTGCTGGATAACATAGTGACAATAAAAAACTATAATTTTGGATTTGATTTTTAAATCAAACTCAAATTTTTTAAAAAGATTTATAAAACTCATTTCTATAGGAGGGCCACGAAGATCTCTTTGAATAAATTTTTTTTATTTTTACTTGATTTTTCTGGATTTTTATGTTTAGTTCTGGTCTTTTCTTTTTCTTTTTGTTTAGGGATTTTAATTTTAATTTTAGCTTGGCCTTCATTCTTCTCCACCATTGGGATGGGTCCATATCAGTCTGTGCTGTCAACTAGGTACTGCCCATCAGTCAAGGAAGAAGGATGTAAGCAGAGAGAAAGATGAGAATTGCAGAATTGAAGTCACGTCTGATCTGTATAGAACCATGAACACCTTCTTTCAATACTCAACCCCAAATATTTTATCAGTTGGAGAGAGTGGAATCTGATAACCATTTCCTGAACACCAAATTCATTGATCCTTTTTCACCAGGAGCTTGAACATATGAACAAATTCAGTTCATGGAATTCGAGGACGAAATTATTATTACAATTCAAAGCTAAATGCAAAATCTGACTACACACACACACACACACACACACACATATATATATATATATATATATATATATATAGAGAGAGAGAGAGAGAGAGAGAGAGAGAGAGACCAACAAATACAGAAAATTCGAGTTAACTACTTAAATACGTTTCAGCTAGCACAGTGATTAGATCTCTCTGGGCAACAAAATAGCATGCAAGCAAGATTAAGGAGCATATAACTCGAGCTCATAAGTGAAAGTTGAAGTCATATTTGAAATAAACATGTAATCAATTGAGAAAAGCGAAAAAAGAAAGCTAAGGATCATGGGAGAAAAAAACTGATCGAGGATTACCTCTAAGAAATGAAGATGTCGAGATAGATTATGGTAAATCTAAGTTCCAAGAAATAGAAGATCGTCCATGCCAATACTAAGGATTATGGTTCTTTGGCGAACAATCTTTGCAACAGAGCAAAAGACAAGAATGAAGTGTGTTAAAACAGTTAACAGGATCATTGGAAATCAAGGATACAAGTATCTAGAATATGTTACTTCATTTTGGAATTCCCTTCATGATTTGAAGAAATACAGTTAACAGGATCATTCCACAGATGTTTTGTGATTATCTTTAATTTATTTTTGATCTTTTATATTGAATAATTAATCTTTTTATGGAGGATATTTCGATCTTTTTAGATTGAATAATGAATTTTTTATTTGAAAAAGCTATTGACACATGCTCTTTACATGCCAACACATGGAGGGCATCCACATCATTTGAATGGAGCATGAGGCGCCTCTTGGCCGACCAAACTTGCCCCTGCATCGTGTTGTTGGAAGCGTTGTTACATTCTCTTTCTCATGGTGCGACGGGTGATGGTGGATGATTGGTAGTTTGTTGCCGGTGGTCGTCTTTTTTTCCTCTTATTTTTTTATCTCCTACCCAAAAAATACATGTTATTCCTCTTTATTTTTTATATTTCAATTTTGATTCTTATTCTTTAGATTTATGATTTTTGTTCCTAACCTTTTAATAAAAGTTTTGTTTATTTTCAATTTAGTCCTTCAATTACAATTTATCATATATTATTTCTTCCATTAATTTAGTCCTTATTTTTAATTTTTTTTCCTTGGTCTTTTTTGTTAAAGTTTTTATTGGTTTTCAATTTTATCTTTCAATCAAATTTTATGTTGTATTATGTTTTCTAATTTGACCCTCATTCTCTTGAGTTTCTTTCTTTTTGTTTAAGTTGATTTTCTTTTCAATTTAACCCTCCAATCAAAAAAATTTGGTTGCCCTTTAATTTATTTTTTATTTCGATTTCACCCTCATTCTTTTAACTATGACTTTTTTGTTTTAGATCATTTTGTTTAATTGATTTTTTTCCTGACTTCATCTTTCAACATTTAATTTATTAGGGTTTAAAAAAGTTAATGCGAGTCAACATTCTTTTTTTTTCTCATTTCATTTTTGATTTAATTGTTTGACATTATGTTTTTTTAAAAAAATAAATAAAAAGAGATTGGTTTTGTGGTTATCATCAAATTTTTTTTTTATCAGGTTATCCTGGTCTCATGTCCTAGATCACGGGCTTTGCAAGGCTTTTTTTTAATTAAGTTTTTTTTAAAACAATTGTGTTTTTTTTTCATTTATCTTGATTCATCTATAAAATAAAAATATTTATTTTTAGATAATATTTATAATATTTGCATCATTGCATAATATTTTTTTCTTTTCTTTTATTCAATTAGTTTAGTATATGTCTATTTTCATTATTGTTTGATTTAATAAATAAATATTTTTAATAAATAAATTTAGTAAATACAACCGAATAAATGTTCCATGTTATAAGATCAAATCCATTGATCCATATTTATGTCTCAATTTTTTTAATTTTGCTTTTAGTTATTGTTAATAATTATTTTTATTTATTTATACATATGATTATCTATTCATTTAATTAAATATTTATATAAACTTTTTGATTTATGGTTAAAAATGTTTTTTTGAAAAAAACTATACAACCAGCGGTGTAGGCGTTAGTCAAAGGAAGTTGCCTTTCACCTTTAATTTTACTATTTTGAGAAAAAACTATACAGCCAACCCCAATTTTGAAGCTGTGAAAAAGCTCATCGAAAAAGGAAGCACAAGAATATAAGAGTGCAAATTCTAAATACTCACCTATCACGCTAACCTACCCTGAGTTTTCAGGATTGCCTTCTGAACAGGGATTCTAAAAACGAGGAAAAGGAAGCTATGATTGTAATTAAGTGTTTAATGTTGAAAAGTACTTAGCAATATAATCTTTATTTAATTGTTAGATTTAATTAATTTTGTGTCAAAAAGATTAAATTTTTTTGGTTAGTTTTTGCACATGCTTTACTTTTTATGGACAAAACCTGTCCTCAATAACAAGGGATCGCTAGTCAGAGATGTCTGAATCCCAGAATTTGGAGGAAGTGGTAGCCTAATAGCCACGGTCAATAAGCACAAGCTTTTGAGCAAATATTAGCTTCTCTTTGGGAACTAGTAGCGTTACATGAACAAAAGCAAAATAGCATTTAATTACTACATCAGAATAGAAAAAACCAAAAACACATAAAATAAATATATATTTTACTATAGGTTTTTGATAAATTTCTATATTTTTAAAATAAAAAATACAAGGAAATATATCCCATTTATCTTCCTTATCTCTTTCTACTGCAAAACAATAACCAAGAAATTCCCTTTTTTCTTCCATGATGAAGAGATAAGAAATAGGCTTTATTCAAATTAAAGATCGATGGTCATTGGCTCTCGTGATGTAGGAACTGCAAGAAACTGTAATTAAGATATTAAAGACCAGAATTGATATAGAGCTGCAAGAAATTTAAAACAATAAGAAGACGAGATCATATCCTGTGTCAAAGTCTTCGACACATTCCACTAAAAATATGCAGTCCTTGAAACAAAACACTACCATTTTTTTAGATAAGAAATATACCGTTCCTAAGCAGTACTCTTGTCAATGGAACTATTTTTTATAAATATGGAAAAACACCACACATAATAAGAAAAGGAAAGGCAGAAGACACATCTTAATTGGATTATCTTTATTCTGACGAGCATATACATACTCCACTGTCGAATAAAAGCATTGCCAGGAATAGTGCCTACAGGCTCTCCAGGTGCGGAAGTACGGGTCGATGGGCGATGGAAACAGGGCAATAGGCTCATTATTTCCTTTCGTGACATGTAAATGAGTTCAGCAGTAGCAAGAAGCGAAGCTACAAATGCCAACACCATGCCAGTTCATGTTTCTACAACTTGTTTTTGCACTTAAAAGATCCAAAAAATAATAACATGTGACGAACAAAAAATAATATACCTGGATTCAGCTATTGATGTTCTTCAAGTGCTGGTTTGCTGTTTTTGCACTTAAAATATTTTAAAAAATTCTTGAACAACTAATTTGTTCTAAAAATAACATACTAAACTATTTACATATTAACAAGACCGACCTAACTAATTAAAAAATAAAAAATAAAATTGAAAAACAACTTCTAGATTTAATCTGCACAGTAATCTTAACTTTCGTCGAGTTTTTTAAATTTCATTATAGCCTAACTATGGATTAAAAATTATATTTATTATTGTAGCACAAACATTTTTTAATACATTCCAGGAACAAGCTGTTGAGCATTCCATGTCAATAACCCAGTTGTAGTTGAAACTTTGAAAACAGGAAGGTAATTATATAATTTAGAATGGCTGTGGAAATGCACAAAGTAATCCAGAGTAATGGGTTTTTTATTAAAACAGCTCAGATTTCCATGGTTAAACATGAACAAGGGAGCTTCTTCATGCACAGCCAACTTAGGGTAAACTCTGCTGGTGATTCAAACACTCCCATGTGGGTTTATCAACCTCATCTTGCAGAGTTGATCTGCAATCAGATACTAATTATCGTGTTAGTGCAAATTATTTGATATTTAGGGATTCTTCTACATTTGGATTTTTGAAAGGGTATAAGGTCAAAGCAGCAATCACTGCATATCAGTATTTGAATACCCTTCTCTGCCTGCAATATCCTAAAAAAAATAGAGTTTGTTCTGTCAAGTCCGCCATTGTTTCAGGGGGTGTTTAAGAGAGAGTTTTAACTATATTTTTTTAACCTTATAAATGTCGTTTTATGATCTATTTAAGTAATTATAAACTTTTAAAGTAATTAGTTAGCAATGAACGAGTGGCCTTTACCCTCACCATGAAGGTTTTTTAAGAGGGGTGGAATGTAGCAAGCTAGGGTTCTACTGTTCTAGCATGGAAATGGGTCTGCAAAACAAAATTGAAAGAGGAATTGGGAAAGAAGGCTGTTGATCGGGTTGAGGCTGAGAGAGGTGTTAATTCAGAGTTTCTCTAAGGGACGGCTAGGATTGCTTTACATGGCAGATGGATGGCTCACAAGGAAAGGCCGAGTCAAGCTAGCCAAAATCTTATCAGATGTCTACAGATCAGTTTGTTATGGTTCCAATTTCAAATTACTCCCTCCTAACAAGACCAGAAGGCAGGACTAACGGCAGGCATTATGTTTTGAGTTTTCAAATTACTCCCTGCTAATACCACTAATTATTTTTTGAGTATAATAAAATTACTCTGACTTTGGTTTTGACTCTGGGTTTCAGTAAGGTTTTGTTTTGTTGGGCCAGATAGTAATGGATCAAGCCCAATATAAGAAGGCCAATCAATCCAACAAAAAATTAGTTTTGTTTTGTTTTGTTGGGCCAACAAAAAATATTGCACAATAGACACAACGGTGAAAATGCCACCGATTTTTCGATTCCTCACAACAACTGTATAGATCTTCACTCAGCTGGGTTAGTTATCCTTGGGTGTTTTTAGCGATGTGGAATCGTATGGAATGCTAAAAAGGCCACTCAAATATTCAAATTCAATGAGTATCTTGTTGGATTGATATAGTGAAAGTGCCGTTGATTTCTGATTATTTACAGCACTTGCTACTACTTCGATTTCAGATCAATTTTGGTGTGTTTCTTCGGTTTCACAAAATCATTTTTTGATGAGTGATGAGTTTCTTCTTTCTTCTTTATTTTTTAATTAATATGGGTGTTCGGCCAGCTTGCGCGTGCCTCAACTAATTTCATGGACCCTGAAATTAACAATCATGTAAGCTTTTAGTGGTCCTTAAGTTTATGAGACTCAAATTGGTAATCTCTAACAAATAAACTCAAGATCTAACTAGTCGAACTATACCTTTTAGGATTTTCTACGTGTCATGATTTTAAAATCTAACCAATGAAAATTTTGAGTTATACATGGAAGATTTAGCTTGAGTAAACTCAAGTTGATACTATTTTTTAAAAAAAATTAAAATAATATTGTTTTGATAAAAAAAAAAAGCCAACAAAATTGATAATCTAATTTTGACTGAGTAAAGCCCAGGTTAACCGGGTCATCAGGTTATTTCGATTTTTTAACTAAATTAACCAATTTAGTTTTTATTTTTTTTTCAATCCAAATTGGTTTTAGATCCCAAGTCAACTTATCATACTAATCCAAGATTTAAAAATATAATATGTATAATAAAAATATAAAAAAATAAAATTTTTAAAATTAAGGTGGGATAAAAAACCCGTTACTCAAAGTCTCATACAATCAAATTAAATGAAATTGAATACCTTCCAAGTCAAGTTAAATTATCATTCACCATGAATAATGTTTAAAAGCCCATCAAATCACAAAATAATAATAATAATAATAACCTCAGTAGATAAATATAAGGAAAATATAATTTATTTAATAATTATTTACTAGATTTGCCACTATATTGGTTTGAATTAATTATTGGGTGATTTGTTTGGGTTTCTTATTGTCATCCTAATACTAAAATATTTCAAGGTTCGAATCTTATTTTACATTCAATTCCAAAATCAGCACATATGAATCATTTCAAAGAAAAATATAAAAAAATTGAAATAAACCTAAATTTGTAGGAAACTAAGAACTAGTAAAAGTAAGAAGTCATACATTATTCCACTAAGAATATGATAGAATAATAACCCATCCTGATTAACAATGAATTAAACTTAATTTATAACTATTTATTATAATATTATAAATCTGACTCATGCAATTAATTTAGTAAGTTCTGTTTTTTGCATTTCAAAAGTGTTTTTTAAGAAAAATTAATTTTTTTACTTCAAATTAATATTTATTTTAATATTCTTAAATCATTTTAATGCGCTGATTTCAAAATAATTTTTTAAAAATAATCAAAATATTATTTTGATATATTTTCAAGTGAAAAATACTTTAAAAAAACAACCGTAACTATACTTCAAAATAGGCTACTTGTTTATCTAGTATTTAGCCATGTCAAATTTAAAATTAAATATTATTTGATTTCATTTTATGTTTTTAAAACGAAAATTAAATTTTTTTAAAAATCTTAAAATATACTATTTTGAATTAATCTGGTACAGGTGAGTAATTTATGACCCGACTCTTGGGCCTTTTGTTTATTCCTCGTATTATAAAATGGACTTTTGTTTCTATGGGCTGTAAATGAATAAAATAAGTGAGTCCAATAGGCAAGCGTTGGATTCGGGTTACCTTCAGCTCAAGCTTAGCGTCCAGAAGAAAGCAAAAAACAGAGCAAAGGTGGAGAAAGACACAGAAAGAAAGAAAGAAGCAGACAGGGAATTGACACAGACAACAGCAACAACAAAGGTACAGAAACTAACTAAACCCTCTCTTAGTGTTGCCATTTCATTTTTTTGAGTAATTTTTTTGGTTTATGTTTCGGTTTTTTTTTTTTTGGTTTCCATAAAAAGATTGCTCTATCAAAGATCTGTGTTTAGAATTCAAAGCCTAAGTTTCTTAGAGAGAAAGGTGGTCCATTTTGAAAGTATTGTTGATTTATTCTCCTCTCATTGTAATTTGTGAGAGGACGAGTTTCAATTTCAAGTTTACGATTTGTGAGAGTGTGAAAGTTTTAAGCTTTTGCCATTGTCGATTGTTGGATTTTTAAAGCTTACCATTTTATGTATAGTTTTATTGTTTCAAGCTTTTGAAGCAGTCTATATCGAGCATTGCTGACTCCATTTTGGTGTTTTTTAGTTTAAAGCTTTTTTTTCTTTTTTGTACTTGGATTTGGAGGGTTTCGGTTGGTTGGAAAAAAAAGGTTAATTCTTGTTTTGTGATGGTGGGGAGGGGGGGGGGTGAATGCTCGTTTTATTAGAGTTTTATTGTTTTGTTTTTTGATTTCTTATGAGGTTAAGTTGGTGATATAGAGCATGAGTGGTGCTCCTGTTAAAAGATCGCATGAAGAAGGTGGTCATTCTTCTTCTTTGAAATTCCCTCCTCATGAAGATACAGGTTCGTATCCTAAGCTGACATCAGGGGTTTCGAATGAGTACCATCTACCATATGAGATGGGTCTGGATGCTAGGGTGGCTAAGATTCCCAGAACTGAGTCTCGAGATGTAGATAGAAGATCACCTTTGCATTCTATGTATCGAATGCCAGCATCTTCAAATGAATCACACATGGATTCTCATTTGAATGTTGCTCCTGAAAGCAGGCCTGAATCAAGGGATTCCAAGGACAGCAGAGACTACCGGATTGAAAACCATGACCCAAGGACTGATGCAAGAGAGATGTATGGAGAGGCAAGGAGGGATTCACAAAGTGTTAAAAATGAAAAGGATGTGAGGTTTGAGAGTAGAGGGGATGACAATAAGGAAGTAAAGTATGACAGAGAAGCTCATATTGAGCCGAAGAATGACATGAAGATAGAAAAGGATGGTTTTGGTCCTGCAAGTAGTCAGGTGAATTGGAAGGAAACAAAAGAATACCATAGGGGAAAGAGATATTTGGAATCTGCAGGTGGACATGTGGATCCTTGGCATATATCACGTGGAAATTCCCAAGGCCCTGTTGAGATTGGAAAGGAAGTTGTCAGTATTGAGAAGAGGGATCATGCCAAAGTTCATGAAGCAGATGGAGAAAATAAAGTTGAATTGAAAGGCGAGGATAGATTTAAAGACAAGGAGAAGAAGAGGAAAGATTTGAAGCTCCGGGAATGGGGAGACAGAGATAAGGAAAGAAGTGACCGAAGGGGAAGTATGCAAGTAGGCAACAGTAGTGCTGAAGGAAAAGAGTCGGTGATGGAAGAGAGAGAAGGAGAGAGGTGGGAGTGGGAGAGGAAGGATCTGTCAAAAGACAGGGAAAGGTTAAAAGAGAGGGAGAAGGACCACATGAAAATAGAATCAGGAACTGGAGCTGAAAAGGAGGGTTTGCACAATGAAAAGGAGTCTGTGGATGGATCTGTCAGAATTTCAGAACAGGAAAATCCAGCTTTGGAGCCAAAGAAACAGAAGGATTTTGATAACTGGAAAAATGTCGATAAAGAAGCTAAAGATAAAAAGAAAGAAAGAGAAGCCGGCATAGAAGGAGATAGACCTGAGAAAGGTAGCATGATGTGTGGGAAAGAATCTGATGATGGATGTGCTGATGGTGAAATTGCAACTGAAAGGGAAAGAGGAGTTTTTAACTGTGGAGTCCAGCAGCGCAAGAGGATGCTTCGGCCTAGGGGCAGCCCGCAAGTGGCAAATTGTGAACCCCGGTTTAGGTCCCATACTCAAGACTCTGAGGGGTATGTTTTTCAATTCTTCTTAATTGCTGTTTTAATTGGAAGTATGTTATCCTTATGATTGATTTTGGATTATTGACAATTACCTTGTGGAAACTTGCTTTAAAATATTTGATATGAAAGTGGAAACTGCTATTATTGGAGCTAAGTGTCCTGAGATTTATCCTACAATGATAGTTTCTAAAGATAAAATTACTTTCATTGTTGCTGAAACCTTTAACCAAATTTTCCATTGTCATGAATTCTTTAGCATGTTTGTTCTCTTAGATTGGTTAAATTGAGCATCATTCTACTTTAATAATTCAAGAGTAAACTATAGTCTAAAATCATCATAACCAAGCTCCTTTATATCTTGCAGATGTCAAGGTAAGCTGCCATTTCCATTTTACGAAGCTGGAAATTTATTCGTGCGCTATGATCAATGGGTTGCATGAAGGGATCTCCTTCAGATTACTGATTGGATTGCTTAAACTGAAACTATTAGCTATCACTGCTTAATTAGATTATTATTTTAACTTCTTTCCTTTTCCACTCTCCTAATGCATTGGATATGCCAGAATGAGATGTTAGCTTTCATATTTCCCTTTTCCCCCTTCCCTTTCTTTTCTTCATTGTGCTGTATAATATTTTTTTGAGCTTCTATTAATTGGTAGATTTTGGGCCTTTTTAGGTTTCTTTGTCATAACAAATGTTTAGCTTGTGTCAACAATTCGTGCTCTCTGTGTCATAAATTACTTCTATTAGTAAACATATTAGAGCTTGCTGATGGATGATAAAATAATAACTTGATAACATCGTAGTTCACAAGTTACTTGATTTTCTTTTTTTATGGCTATTGAATTTACCTTCTGGTGCTCCAGGCAAATCTGAGGTATCTTCTGTCATTTATAAAGTTAGTGATTGCATGCAAGAGCTGATAAAATTTTGGAAGGAGTATGAAACATCTCAATCTGATAAAAATAGTGAAAGCAGTCAAAAGGGCCCCACTCTTGAAATTCGAATACCAGCTGAACATATTACTGCTACAAATCGCCAAGTAAGCATGCTGCTGTTTGTAATATTTGACACTTTTGCTTGTTTTTATAATATAATTTATTTCTTCTCTCATGTGTCTTTTTTTTCTTTCCTTTTTAATGTTTTCTTAAACTATCTTGGAATTGTATATCTCTTGGACAAATGCTAAGGGGGTCAGAGGTGAGGGTATAGTTATTGATATTCTCTTTGAGCTGTGGACTCCCCATTACGTCATCTGATTGTTGTTTGTTTGACCATGCCTTTCCATCTTACCACAAGATATTGATTGTCTCTTGTGTGGGAGCTTGTGGGAAATTCTAAGGATGCATTGGGGTCAGAACTTTTAATTGCCAGTATTATCCAAGTATGATTACATACTGCATACTTCTAAAACAAATAAAAAATGCTAAGTTATTAAACCTAAAATGTATCAACTCATTTAATTTATTAGTTCCAAGTCATTCAAAGACTCAGAAGTTTAAAAGTTTGAAAAAAATTCAACATATTGCTATTTCGTGATCATTGTAATGACACAAGAAGTTATAATACTTCTAAAGCTATCAAAACTACTAGATCTCCTGGCTTTAATAGAAAGTAATAATCCTTCTAATATGAAAATTGCTGTTGTCACTTCCCTTTCTATTATGAAAATTTAATTTTTAATTGGTTTAGGTTTGATTTACCAAAGGTTTGTCGTCCATGAACTCTATCTGTTGAAAAAATTCAACAATATATTACTATTTTTAATTTATTGTTTGAGTTGCTTGTAATATTCAATGAATTGTAATATTCGAATTGTGAATAGTAAGGTTCTAACAACCAATGGTCCATTGGTTTCCTTAAAAAGTTTCAAACCTTTCCACGTTGTCTGAATAAGGGTTTCTTCATAGAGTCTGATTTTTATTAGTTTGATTACGTGAATTTAACTAGCCTTTATCTGAAAGTTTTGGGAGGTTTAGAATTGAATGATGAGATCGGTTGTGTGGGGTTTGGTTCCTTCTATATGTTTATGTGTGTGTTGTGTCTGCAACCCAAAATTTTGAAAGATATGGCTGTTCTTAAATTTTAAGGTCAATTTGTTGGTAGATAAGTTGTATGATATGTGGGTGCCTTTTATGTTCTGATGTGTACAAATTTTTACTGTGAATCGTCAGATGGTCAACTTTCTTTAGAAGAGAAGAGACCTCTATAAGAGCAATTATGTGACATGCTAGCTCTAATATTACAGGATTTCTGCTCTGCATAGTTTGATGTCTTCATGTTTGGGTATTACCTATTAGATAAGTATGCCCATGCTTAGGTCTTTAAGTTTATTAAGTGCAGGTAAGAGGTGGACAATTATGGGGGACAGATATATATACAAATGACTCTGATCTTGTCGCTGGTATGCTGTGATATGATGAACAGTAACAATTGTAGAATTTGTTTATATCTGAACTGAAACAATATTGATGTTGCAATTTTGTTGCAGTTCTCATGCATACAGGCTACTTCCGTCCCACTGCTTCACCTCCTCCACCTGCCATCCAAGAGTTATGTGCTACTATCAGAGTGTTGCCTCCACAAGATAGTAAGCCCCTTCTATCTCGCTCTCTTTATGATGCTGCCATTTCTAAACACATTCACATCATGATCATGCAGTCAAATAATTCATGTAAATGTTACAAATCTGGAGACAGCTATCCATTTGAACTT
Organism: Populus alba; assembly: GCF_005239225.2. Taxonomy (NCBI): domain Eukaryota; kingdom Viridiplantae; phylum Streptophyta; class Magnoliopsida; order Malpighiales; family Salicaceae; genus Populus; species Populus alba. Next base: position 1,551,336 of record NC_133302.1, on the reverse strand, counting down.
GTGTGTCTCTACATCTTACTTCAGAATGAAATTTGTGTTGTTTCTTAAAGTTCTTATGTTGTAAGTTCGTGAAAATAATGATATCACCTAGATGGTCAGAGTAGTTTGGGTTTTGGTTGAAGTGTAGTCAACTTTGTAATGGTGTCTGAGATTGGCCTTGTATAATCGATTTTGCTGACATCAAAGTCATGCATAATCCATACCATATTTGCACAAGTGAATCACAAGGATGCAAAGACATGTTCCAAACAAGATAACTAGAGCTCTTAAAAAACCCGACATGCTTGAACTGTGCTCTTTTGTCAATTGTCAAGATGACAATACTTCCTTTGATGGTATATAGCCATACGAGAAACTTAAATGACTTACACACTCTTAACTTTTTCTTGCTAGTATTGCCTTTCTGCATGTGTGTCCTTACCATCCATGCATTATTACTTGTGCGGACTTTTAACACTGTAACTTTGGTATGTGCATTAGGCTACATTTCTATGCTGAGAAATAATGTTCGTTCACGTGCCTGGGGAGCTGGAATTGGTTGTAGCTACCGTGTTGAGCGTTGCTGCATCATGAAGGTGGTGGAAACTTTTTTCGCAATTGTAGTTTTAATCTCAATTTTTCTGCAATTCATTGAGAACCTTTAGAAATGTCTGAGGGTGTCATAGCGACATTGCTATTACCATCTTCACGAATATTGCTTGCTGCTTCTTGTTTTGTCCTACAAAATCCTAGTCAAGAAATGCCTTCAATCATGGTTATTTCTAATTTCTTGTTTATTTCAGAAAGGAGGTGGAACCATTGATCTTGAGCCCTGTCTTACACATACATCAGCAGTGGAACCTACTCTTGCTCCTGTGGCTGTTGAACGGACAATGACTACCCGTGCTGCAGCTTCGGTATGGCATTGCCATTTTCTTCCATAATCCATTGAGTTTATGTTCTTGCTCTTTACTTCTCTGTATGCTGTTCCTATATCCTGTTTTCACTGTTTGATTGAGCAAATGTTCTACTCAATTAGTAGAACTGTCATCTGAGGTAGAGCTCTGAGCAAATGTTTTACTCTTTATGATTCTGCTTATTTCAATGATAATCGCATGTTTGTGGCTACTAATAAAAAGAGCTAAAATATTTCTGTGACCAAGCACTTTTCTGTTATTTGGATCTACTTACATTATGACAGCTTTTCTCTTTCAGAATGCATTGCGGCAACAGAGATTTGTACGTGAAGTTACAATACAGTACAACCTTTGCAATGAGCCCTGGTAGATTCTAGATCTTTTTGATAACTATGATATGCTGCAATTTTTCAGATCTGTATGGACTTGAGGTTTTTGTCCTATGAAAAGTAGAAGTTAATTTTGCCATCATCCAAAATGGTTTGGAAGCAACTTGCTTTGTGTTTTATTAATTGTGATATCCATACCATGTAGTTATTTATGAAATTATCAACTGCATGTGTGTTCAAATGCGTATGTTTGTCTATTGTGCTTGTAGTCATTGACCTGTGGATCTTGCTTTTAATGCACCTAAGGCTGCAATAAAGAGATGATGATGGCCTATTTCAACTCTGTGATGTAACAAGTTTTTCTTCACATGAAAATTTAGATCTTTTATCATATAGCTGTGTGTAAAATAGGTCATCGGTATTTGTGTTTGGATTTAATTCTCCTTCTGATGAAGTGAAGAGGGAACAGAAAAGGAAAAGAAGGGCCTGAACATTTATATATGGAACAACTCTCAACTTAGATCTCATAGAGAGTTTATTTCATATCCACCCAAACAAATTCAGTTATCTTTGCTGTGGCATCAATTGTTTTCATCTTATTGTTTTGAAGTTGATAGCCTTCTAGGGAATTGTTCTTGTTTTCTTTATGGGATTTTTCTGGTTTATGAAAACTAATAGCTACCAAGATTTTAAAGGCGTTTTAAGGTTTTTTTCTTAGCAACACATAACAGATATCCTCTATTAATTTCTACAACTGCTGTGCCATTAGTTTACTATACGTGTTCTAACCCTAGATCTTGGTTTTATATAGCTGTTCTAACATTTCATTCGATCAACTATCCACAGTTTCCAACCAATAGACATGTTTATCTGAAGTTTGGATGTTTCCATGACAGTTTACTGGAGTTTAGAATGTTCCAATGACATAGTTCAATAAGTGTTTATCTTTTTTGTTTATCTGTGTGGGCACTAATTTTCATTTCCTTGCAAGGTGTTTGCACTTTTCCAATCTTCTTGTATTTCTTGACTTATATGTTAGTAAAATGCTCAATGTTTCAATTTTGATGCCTGCATAATGTATCAGGATAAAATACAGCATTAGTATTGTTGCTGACAAGGGTCTGAAAAAGCCTCTCTATACTTCTGCACGTTTGAAGAAGGGAGAAGTTCTATATTTAGAAACACATTCATGCAGGTACTTCTTCTTCTTTTGTTGTTTGCTCATGCATAGAAAACAAAATTATATTGGTTTATATATTTAAAATATTTAGTAAACGAACATTTTTTGTGTGCAAGTCTGAGGTATTGAAATCATGAAGTTCACGTGGTGAATTCTTAGTGATGTTCTGATTCTGAATTTTTGATTTCTTATGTGAAGGTACGAGCTCTGTTTTACAGGAGAGAAAATGGTGAAAGTGACACAGGCTACTCAGGTGCATGAAGAGACAAACAAGTTCCATAGTCACCAACCACATTCCTCAAACGGTGAGAAGCACGACTCTGATAATGTTCTTATTGACATATTCCGGTGGTCTCGCTGTAAGAAACCACTACCACAGAAGGTCATGCAGTCAGTTGGGATCCCATTGCCCCTGGAACATGTTGAGGTACTTTATTTCAATTTCTTTACTTGAAACTTCTCTTCATATTTAGATGTTAAAGTTTGGCATATTTTCACAAGGAGACTGCAGAAGAAACTCATATTGTCAGCTTGTAGTTACGTTTTTCTTAAGTTTTTCCCCCTTCTAGGCTGACTGCAACATCTGTGAATTTGAACAGGTATTGGAGGAGAATCTTGACTGGGAGGATGTGCAATGGTCACAAACTGGTGTATGGATAGCTGGAAAAGAATTCACACTTGCTAGGGTGCGCTTTCTATCTCCAAGTTAGCTATGGCTTCTTGTCTATCTACAAATGGTTGTGTAACAATGTGATGTATGCAGGAATAATATTTGGTTTTTAATGGTTTTATTTCTTAAATAAATCAAAGAATTGAAGTTAATCTCTTTTCTTTTTCGTTTATAAAAAATCGATTGGACTATATCCGTACCAGAGTATTTGAGCAACCAAAACAGAAGTACTGGAACTTTGAATATTGGGAAATCTGGCATTTCTTCCATTCCAAGCAAGCTAATGACCAAAGGAAAGCATCTCTCTGCAATTTCTTTTTAGCAAAATTAATTTCAGTGGACCAGATTGATCGAACTTGTATCCATGCTCTCCTGACTACTTGGAACACCTTATTTTTAAGATTGTACGCATATATATATGTACACTGTAAAACATTTAGTAAGCTGAGAATATAATTTCTTCATCTTTTGTCAGCTTCTATTTCTTTTAGAAATCTTTCAGATTCAACTAATTATTCATATCAAAAGAACCGAAGATTTAGAAAAGTATAATCTGTTTTTAAAATAGAAAGGGATGTTTTGTTCAATTATTGTTCAGAATCTTACTTCCAGATATTATTATATACAAATTAATATGAGCCACCATTATGATGAAATAAAGGTTTTGTATGAACTGGGGTGGATGAATCAAACTACGCAAACTCAGAAATGAACTGTTATACAGTGAGTGAACCCGAATTGTGAGGATACTGACTTCTGCATCGTCCTTGATATGAACCACGCACCTTAATAAGGAATTGAAAGTTCTGTAACTCGGTTAGAATAACTCAACTCGACAGCAAACTGGATTGCAAGGATGATGAAAAAAATAAAGCAGGTGTTCATCTATTGTTCTTGTGACTCTGGTTTTTTAATTGAAAAAATACATAAATGTTTTAGCATGTAACAGTAGACTCAATGATTGAAACAGTATAATGTACGTAAACATGTTGAATAGCTAGTGTGATTAAATAAAGCAAGTGATTCATGAAAGTGACATTGGTGATTTCCAGGAGGCAGGGAGACTAGTCTTTGGATACAGCACAAGGGATTTATGGCCAAGTGATTTTCTTCGGAGTTTCTATCTTCATTAATTCATTAGACTCGAGGATTTAAAGCAGTGTAATGTGAACACGTTGAACAGTTAGTTTGAATAAATGAAGCAGAAAGTGACATAAAGTTTGCATGGAGGTTTCCATGAGAGCAATCGTTCCAATAGGACAAATAATTCTAGAGGATATTTGACAGTATAGTAGTGGTTATTTTTTAAATAACTTTTCGTGTTGAAATGCATATCAATAATATTTTTTTATTTTTTAAAAATTATTTTTGATATCAGCACATCAAAACGATCCAAAACATATAAACCATATTAAATTTTAATAAAAAAAAATGGAATTTTTTGAATACACGGTTTACACGCATTTCCCAAACGGTTTCGCAAGCAGAAAGTGACACAAAGTTGCAGCTTCCTGCCAATTTCTATCGCAATGACTTTAATAGCTAGTCTTCCACTAAGAGAGAGATCTCTCAGTATACCATTGATTTCCTAATTTCCCTCACCAAATTTCTTAAACCTTTCTCATGATCGGAGCTTCTTTAATTTTCTGATTGAATTGAATCATCTCGTCTTGAGTTCTTCATCTCTATCTTTCTTGCTTGCAAGGTAAATCCTACTTTCTTCCACTAATTTTGTTTCAAATAAGATTTGCCCTTTTGGTTGTAGAATTAATAAGTAGGATTGTAGATTGATCAATCAGGTAGAACTTAATTATGTATGTTGCATAATCTATTTTAGAACTCAAAACTCATATTATAGCTTTGTTCTTACATGTTCATATTGCTATCAACTTCAACTACTTATCTTAAAAACAGCTGCTCTCAAGGTTTCTTTGTCTGTTGAGTGCCTCTTGTCAGCTTGATAGGTGACTAGTTTGGCTACTCTTTCTCATATTCTTGTGCTTACATTTTCAGATCAGCTTTCCCAGAGTTTCAACATTGGGGTGCGTCCACTCGTTACCTCACTCAGCAATTAGCTTCAGATTCTTTCGTTGAAATTCTTTTGAATCCAGGTAATGTATTTATATGTCACGACCCGAATCTTCTTCATTTTGTACCATTTTTATTGAGAAACTTTGGATTTAGTATCATCAATAGTTCCCAAATATAAACAAATTGATCTTTCTTACGTTTTTATAAATAAATTGCCTTATGGATTTCATACCAAATTCGTTGTTTTTTTCTTTTTATATTCTTTGCTGTTTTTAACTTATTATTTTAGTTTCAACCTTTCCTTTTCCGATTGATGTAACTTACGTTAATTTTATTCAATATTTTGACTTTGTTTTTATACATAGGGCACAATGGTTCAGTCAAATGATCCATTTTGGCATCATGTTGAGGAGATGAAGTGTTTGTATTGCGGGCATCAATTTGCTAAGGATACTTCCATTTCAAGGATCAAATGGCATTTATCAGGAGAGAAAGGGCGTGGTGTTGCAATTTGTAGACAAGTGTCTAAACAAGTTCAAGAAGAAGCTTTTCTAGCTATGCATGGTGGCAACAAAAGACATAAAAGCATAGCAAGTTCAAGCAATGAAAATGATAATGCCATTTCAACCACTCCACAAGAACAAAACTATAATGAAGTCGACAATTTAGCAGGAGATGGAGGAATGACACAAGCATCAGATGGAATTGGTCACACACTTGGAAGAAGTTGGGCTGAGATCTATAATTTTTTAATGGAGGATGATTTAGAGAATGGGAATGGCGGAGTAGTGTAGCCTGTTGAAAGAATGCCTTAAAAAGCTGCAGAAGATTAGGAGATTTGCTGATGAAGTTATTTACTTGAAGACCAAATCTTTAGGAATAAAATCTGATTTTATTTTATGGATTTGTTTGTCATGTAATCTTCAGATTTGATAGTCTTTGTTTCAAACTAAAACTGTATCTCTATTTAAGATGTCTCCCACATTTCTATTTTGATTCCTTTTACGTTTTATGTTCTGCACTTAGTGTAAAACAATTGACAAATTGGTATCGAGCAACAATTATCTTTAGGGATTTGTGAGGTGAAAGAACCAAAACATAAACTAAACCATGTTAGGATATTGCCAATTAGTGGCACTACCCCACCACCAAGCAAGTGGAAGCATGAATTATGGTATAATTTATGCCATGTTTTCAGCCATGTTTTTGCCTATAAAAGAGGCATGTATCTAGAGAGCAAGAGTGTGAGAAGTGTAGAGAGTGTGAAGAGAAAGAGAAGAGAAAGGGCTGCTACCATGCAGCTGCAAGGGCAGCAACGAGAGATGGGAGTTGAGTGGATGTGATCCTCCTCCATGTATTTATTGTATCCTTTCTCTATCTATAATGAAATGACTCTCTCCCGTGGATGTAGGCGATTTGCCGAACCACGTTAAATACTGTGTCTCAGTGTGCTTTCCTCTTCTATGAGCAGAGATCAGTTCATCACCGGTCCCCGGATTCTGCCCAACAATTGGTATCAGAGCATATGGTTTAAGTGGTGTTTGATTTTTGCTTAAAAATGAAAGTTGTCAAAATTGTGTTTTGACCATACCACTGTGTAGAGGAGGGAAATACAAAGCCACTGGTGAAAACCACGTCGAACATGGCCACACGCGCCGATGAGGAGGTTGGCCAAGCGCGCAGACGCGCGCCACGCGTCACACGCGTCTTCTTCGCCCGGATGGGCTGACCCGACCCGAATACCAGACGACCCGACCCACGTGGCTGACCCGGATAAGGATGATGTCAGCATGACGTAATTGTGACGTCATCATGAAAAGTAAGCATGACCCATGATGGCATCAGCATGATGTAATGGTGACGTCAGCATAGTAGGGCCCACTGCCACATCAGCGCCGTTAGCCGAGCCGAGTGGAGCCGCGCCGATGGAGCCAAAGGAGAACCGAGCCGAGCCGTGAGCTGAGGGACAGGATCCAGTGTAGCTGATCCTATGTGCAACCGGATCTGAGACTGAATCTGAGCCGTTGAATTAGGCCAGAATTGTTTTGATCAAATTGTAGCCGTCTGATGTGCGATTTGGACGATTCAAGACATGTTGCCAGCTAATTTGATCATTCTGGTTGCAATGGTAAGGTCTGATCGTTGAGATTCAAGACCGAAAATGGCAGTGGTGAATTATTAAAGAGAGATTGCCCGATCAGGAGGCATCTGAGGGTCTGGATTGAGGTCGATGGAAATGAAGAAGAAGAAGGTGCACATGTTTGCCCAATTACATGTGCTGAACTAGTAAATGGGGAAATTTATTGCCTTGATGGTAGGCAAAATTGGGACACTCTAGACACCCGGTCATGTGGACGATTTGAGGTGGAGAGTGGAAATTGACGAAGACCAATCTTGACGAATCTAAGCACCGGTAGTCTCGCTAGATGTTTAGAAATCATGTATTAAACCTGTATATTCCAGATCACTTGTGAAGGAAAGCCGCAACAAAGCTAGAAAATGGTTGTATATACGGAGAGACAGTACGATGGATAGATATGGCCTAAGAAGTTCTGTCTAGGAGATTGGGTTTTAAGCGGGACCAGTGTGACCCACTCCAGGATCTGATGGAGTGGTGATTTCTCCAAAGAAGTTAGATTCGGTGACTGTAATTTCTCGAGGGGAGAATTGATGAAGACCCTGATAATGGAAGAGAAATATAGCAAGGGGATAAAGATTGACACCCTATTTTGACTTGGCCAAGTGTTGTGACAAGATGAGCTGCTGTCAAACATAAGCAAGGAATAGGGGAAAAAAATCTAGAGAACAGATATTGCACGAAGGCACACGGAGATTGTGCAGGAGTACCCGAAGGATCCTAACGAGGTACTGTAATGAGACAACAGGTGCAAGGAGAAGAATAGTTCCCAGATGAAGCTCAGAGCAGAGACTGTGTGAAGGATGTACAACAAGAAGTCTCTTGTGCTCTTGATAAAGGCAACAAGCGAGGACCTTTCCAATGCATGCAAGGATGAAAAGATGAGCTGTTGCAGAGGCACCTAATTGAGGGGGTGCAAACGCCTGTGATAAAAGGCGACCACCTATGAAAGGTGAAGACACCAAAGAGAGTGGTGTAGGTGGAGCTGTCAAGCAGAAAGGCGTAGAAGCTCCAAACATAGAAATCGAGGTGGAGGATTGCGAGGGGTATACCACAACTTTCTCTTTCTATGTAGTCAGTGGCAGTAATCTCTCCCAAATCCACATGGTGTAGAGAATCTTGGAGCTACTTTGAAGTATCCTAGCTGAAGGAGGATGCGACTGCCTATGAAAGGCAGAGACACCTTAGAAGAAGGTGTGTGGGCTATAAAATGAGTCCTAGATTCAGACCGCCGCATGACGATGAGCGGAGGCACCTGAGGAGAAGGTGTGAGGGCCAGGATAGGAGCCCCAGTTCAGAACGCCCCAGAGCCGATGTGATGGCTAGATATAAGTGGACATGTGTATAGCTAATGAAGTAGCTATGATGAGTATGGAGACAAATGCAGGATTGACTTTCATGGATATTGCCCCCATGCTAAAGATCAATGAGCTAGAGGACATTTGCCTTGGACAATAAGTGGATGACTTGTGGAGCATTAAGACGCGACTACTATGAAGGAGTAGAGGGCATGCGCAGGTTCCGGGAACAAGTTGACTCTTGTCAAGGTGGTGAGCTCGGTGAAGGCATTGTAATACTCAGAGTATCAAGAAATATATGGATCAACCTTTAATGGGCTGCCCCCATGGTTAAAGGTGGATAGCTACCTAGACTCTTGAGACTAAGAGCGGGAGACTCACAGAGAAGTAAGGCGTGGTTCCTAGAGTGGAATAGAGGGCAGATGCAACTCCTGGATGAGTAGACTCTTGGAAGAGTGGTGGGCTCGTGATCATATTGAGATACTTAGATAATGACTGTCGCACTTGGAATATTCGTTTGAGAGAGTGTTATAAGCCTTGGTGTGAGGCTTGATAAATCATTCCGGACTGAGCATGGTTGATACGCTCGAAGGGGAATGTTCCTAGAGACAAGTGTTAACACTTTTCAAATGTGATGTATGAGACCATCTGATTGAAGTGATCCTTTGGTGACTCTGGTGATTGAAAGGTTTGGCGAGTACCTGTAAACTTGGCCACAGACGCTCTCGGAATGGTAAGCTTGGAAGAGCTGCAGAATGCAAGCTTGTGCTGATGAAGCAAGAGGACGATTGCCTACATAAATGGCAAAGGGGGTGATTGTTAGGATATTGCCAATTAGTGGCACTTCCTTGTTGGGACTATGGACACCACTTATCTCCACATTAGTATGATATTGTCCACTTTGGGCCTAAGCCCTCATGGATTTGCTCTTGGGCTATACCCCAAAAGGCCTCATACCAATAGAGATATTTGTCCATCCTTATATACCCATGATCCTCCCCATTTCTAGCCAATGTGGGACTTTGGTCGTATACCCAACAATCCTCCCCTCGAACAAAGGACCACCGAGCCTCCCCTCAAACGATCATTCATCCGTCCACTCTTTACCAACCAGGATTCTTCATTCTCTACTTCACTGTGTTGGGGTTATAGGACACGTCCATGAAGCATCCAGAGAGCACCACCTGACTTGAGAGTTTGCTCTTTCTAGGTCAACTTCTCTTCACCGTGTTGGAGCCAAGACACGTCCATGAAGCATCTGGAGTACACCGCCTATCCAATAGAGCTGATCCACATATTACATCGTGATCTAATTGGGGCCCACCACCTTTTGTTCGGCATTTTGAGGATTCATCCATCATGGCTAACTCTGGGGCAAGGCTTTGATACCACTTGTTGGGACTATGAACACCACTTATCTCCACATTGGTATGATATTGTCTACTTTGGGCCTAAGCCCTCATGGATTTGCTCTTGGGCTATACCTCAAAAGGCCTCATACCAATGAAGATATTTGTCCATCCTTATATACCCATGATCCTCCATATTTCTAGCCAATATGGGACTTTGGTCGTATACCCAACAAACCAAACAATTATCTTGAGGGATTTGATTTCCTAATTTTTTATTTGATAAAGTTGCTTCCACTAAGAGAGATCTCTCTCTCAGTATACCATTGATTTCCTAATTTCCCTCACCAAATTTCTTATTGATTTCCTAACTTCCCCCCAGCAAACTTCTTAAACTTATAGCATGTCTTTAAACGGATCATACTGTTCTGATTCCACAAACTCGTGGATAGAACCTGAGGAGGCCAGCCGTCTTCTGAGAGTGAGTTCAGTAAAATCTAATTAGTAAATGTCGTTTCATATATAGAACCATGAAAAAATACTGTTCATCTGAAGCAACTAAATTCAATGAATCCAGGAACAAGCAATCCAGGATCGCCTCCATGTACTTCCAGCATTCTTACACGAGGTTGAGAATCTAGCAGATTGAATATCCCAATTCTTGCATCTCCAGTTACAACATATACTTCATCCTTGAAAACAGCTGCGTGCTCAATCCTGGTGCACAATTTCCACTCAATAGCATAGTCAATGAAAATCCAATCGCCCTCATGATCTCCTCCATGTCTATAGAATTGTAAATAAGGGAATATAGTGAAAAAACCTATGATAAATTGTTGATCGCCTGAAGAAACTGCTAGAATGAACGTACAATGACGATTGCATGGACTGTGAATATAAAACTGATGTCTTCCGGCAATGTCTTTCAGGAACAAATATCACAAGACCATCCAATGCAGGTCCTGCTAACAACGAAACAGTAGCAACTGAGCATTAGTCCTGCCCTCTTATAAAAGGCCTGCTTTATAGCATATCAGCTAGTATAGTCTTTTTTATTCTTGGAAGGAACATAAATTTATTTGACTTGATTTACGAATCCAACAATTCTGATTTGCCAAGGTTTTCAAAGTTTCATCAACAATTTGTTCCAAACGTTAACATTATAGAGATCAAGTATCAAATCTGATTTTATGTTTCCCATTTTCTTGTGTAACATTATTAAGACAAATTCGAAAGTGAAAGGAATGACTATATTTACCCCTTTAATGGATTAAAATTGCATTCAATGTGAATGACTTGAGTAATTCGAAACTGAAAGCAAAATGCAGCACTTGCATATATTGAAAGGTTAAAAGCAAATTGCTATATCTTATAATATAATCTTTGTTACGAAAGCTGTTGCTTCATTCAAAGTAACTTCGTTCCTATTAAACAATGCAATACTTAATTATTATAATAATACAATCTTTTCTTTGGTAGGAAAGCTGTTGCTAACATGGAAGCTAGCTACTGCAGCATTGACATTGACATTGTCTTCTGCTTGATCTCTCTAAGTATATCCATTGACTTCCTAATTTCTCTTATCAAATTTCTTAAACCTTTCTTATGATCTGTGCTTCCAAGTAACTTCCTTCCTATTAAACAATACAATAATTAATTATTATAATAATAATATAATCTTTGGGAGGAAAGTTGCTCTCATTGAACTAGCTACTGCAACATTGACATTGACATTGTCTTTTGCTTGATCTCTCTCAGTACGCCCATTGACTTCCAAATTTGACTCACCAAATTTCTTAAACATTTTTGATGATCTGTGCTTCCAAGTAACTTCCTTCCTATTAAACAATACAATAATTAATTATTATAATAATAAAATCTTTGGTAGGAAAGATGTTGCTATCATGGAAGCTAGCTATTGAAACATTGACATTGACATAGTTGAGAATAATGGAATGTGTTGGTTTGTGTCTTAGCCAACCTTCCTATTTATATAGGGCAGCAGAACACTGTAGTAACTGTAATGATTACAACATCCTACATTAGAACCCTATTCTAATAGATACATGAGTAACTGTAATGATTGCAACATCCTATATTAGAATCCTATTCTATAATAGACATTGTCTTCTGCTTGATCTCTCTCAATACGCCCATTGACTTCCTAATTTCTCTCACCAAATTTGTTAAACCTTTCTGATGATCTGTGCTTCCAAGTAACTTCCTTCCTATTAAACAATAGAATAATTAATTATTATAACAATATAATCTTTGGTAGGAAAGCTGTTGCTATCATGGAAGCTAGCTACTGTAACATTGACATTGACATTGTCTTCTGCTTGATCTCTCTCAGTACACCCATTGACTTCCTAATTTCTCTCACCAAATTTCTTAAACCTTTCTGATGATCTGTGCTTCCAAGTAACTTCCATCCTATTAAACAATACAATAATTAATTACTATAATAATACATTCTTTGGTAGGAACGCTGTTACTATCATGGAAGCAAGCTACTGCAACATTGACATTGACATTGTCTTCTGCTTGATCTCTCTCAGCACACCCATTAACTTCCTAATTTCTCTCACCAAATTTGTTAAACCTTTTTGATGATTTGTGCTTCCAAGTAACTTCCTTCCTATTAAACAATATAATAATTAATTATTATAATTGTCGCACCCCAAAAAAATCTGGTCTTTGTTTTGCGACATTCGACTGGCGACTTTCGTTTTGTTTTATTGATTTGCTGATTTGGTTCTTTGGAGTCGCCACCTAGTATTTTGGTCACTAGGAACCCTAACTGGTCTTTCAGAGATTCTCGGGCAAGGGACTGGTTGCGTAAAGGGAAGGTATTAGCACCCCTAGTACGCCCTACCTAAGGTAAGCTGCTTGGTGTTTGGTTTGCTCTACAATTGCTATGGTGTTGGTATTTTCTAGGCTCGTCAATTGATTTTGGATAGAAATCTAAGGAGATTCCATGTGCTTTAAAAGCTCATTTTTCCCTTAGTATTTCAAGAGTTTGCGACTCGTAAATCGTGAAATAAAAAATTAAAATTTTGAAATGTCCTCGATTATAATCAAGGCTTCTTTCAAGCATGTGTGGATTTATTATTCCCAATAATATTTTGGATATTCATCCTTTTAAGGATTTCTTTATCCAAACATTAGAGGTAAATAATAAATGAATTTCCTCCCCAAAAATAAGATTTTTATAGTTTTTGGAATATTGGCCAATACCCTTTGGAGTTTTACAAACATGTTGTAAAATCCAGAAATGCAAGAAAATAATTTATGTTTAAGAAATCAATGCGAAAACACACTATCAAAGCTTCCAATATATTTTTTTGTAAAAGGAACATTCAAAACATGTTAGAGTATTGGCCGTATGCAACACGCAAGAAAACACATTTTTTTTTTGTGAAAACGGGTATTTTAAACACTGAATTGGTATTCTTACGGTATAAAAATACAAACCAATATTAATCCACCCTAATAAAAATATGCAGGAAAAATCAACACTATTTTTAAGGCCTTTTGAAATTTTTTTTTTTGAAAGCAAAAACATTTTTTATTTTGAAAATCTTTGATGTTTTGACGAAAAACCGGGTATTTTTAATACCGGATTTGTATCTTTACAATACAAAACTGATATTGATCAAAAATACAGTAATAAAATTACACAAAAATCACAAATTTTTTTGAAGATATTTTTTCGAACGGGCCAGATTCGGCCTAAAAGGAAATTGGGCCAAAAATCAACCCAAAATAAATTAGGGCCCAATTTCTACAGGGCTGGACTCAGCCCAGCCCACACATGGGCTGGGCTGATGTTACAGCCCGAAATGAACATGGCCTGGTTACTGTGACCAGTTAATTAATTAGGTGGTTACTGTGCACCTGCACAGTAACCTGTTAATTAATTAGACCTGCATAGTAACCGAGGAATTAATTAGCTGGTTACTGTGCCCCTGCACAGTAACCAGCTAATTAATTTCTTACTTGCAGAACGTGCACAGTGCACGTTCTGCATGCAAGAAGATGAATACGGGATAAAGGGGAAGAGTTACCTGCGACGATGAGCTTGGGTAGAGGAGCTGACAGTGGTGCTGGTGGTGGTTTTGCTGGCGGTTGCTGACCGGAGGATGGCTGGGATGGTGGCTGGCCTTTCTTCCTTTTTCTCTGTGTTTTTGTTCTACTCTGTTCTCCTCTGCTTCTCCTTTCTTCCTCTGCTTCTCCTTTCTTCTTCTGCTTCTCACACTGCTCTTCCCTCTCACGGTGATTCTGCTATTTTTTGGCAGCGTTGATGGTGCTGGTGGTGGTGGAGAGGAAGCCGGTGATGCCTCAAGTGGTTATGACGGTGACAGTGGCTTGGAAGCCTAAGGACAACGGTTGTTTCCTTCTTCTTCTTCCCCGTGCAGAGGAGCAGGTGCTGCCTTTTCTTCAATGGTGCTCTCCTCGTTTGAAACTTCCCTCTCCTTTCAGTTAAAAAAAATATAACTCTCTCCCTTCTGTTCGGTCTCTCCTCTCTCTCCTCCCTTCGGGTTCTGTTTTTTCTTCGGTTTCTTCTGTATTTATTTATAGGGGAAGAAAAGACGGGACCATTGTTAGTGCGGTGCAACGGCTGGTCGGCCAGTGTCTAAAGGTGGTGGGGACGAGGAGAGAGAGGCGGGAAGATTTGAAAAAAACAAAATGGTTTTCTTCTTCTGCTGCTCTGCTTCGGGGGGAAGAAGGAAGATGAACAGTGTCGTTCAAAACGACACCGTTCTGGTCTTCCTCTTTTTTTTTTTTTTAATGAAACGGCGTCGTTTTGGATAAAACGCGCCGTTTCATTTAAATGGGCCAAACTTCAAATCAGTCCTCCAAATTCGGTCTCCGCCCCTCTTGTTGGCCGCCTTTTTCACTTTGGTCCTTGGCCTCTGATTTGTGCAATTGAGCCCTCAATTGATTAATAAACTTCCAATTTCTTCAATTAGACCCCTGAACCGAATAATTACAGCCCCTCCAATTACGCGCCTCTTCCAATTTGGTCCCTGGTTTCGGATTTTCTTAATTAAGTCCCTAATTGGCCATTAAACTTCAATATTTATGCAATTAAGCCCATGACTTGACCCAATAAATTCCTAAAAAATATATTTTGGCCCCAGAACTTAAATTTCTCCAAATTAAAGCCCAAATTGACTTAAAAATCAATTTTTCTTGGAATCAAATCTTCTATAAATTCAAATAAAAATCCAATTAAGTCCATAAAAATCCAATTAAGCCCATAAAAATCCAAATTTGGGCTTTTCTCCCTAAAATTCAAATTTTTCTTCTCAATAGGGCTTTCATCCTTCAAGAATATACTGTCAAAAATTTAATCCTTGTATTTTTAAATTCCTTGACCATTTTTCTGACTGTTTTCTGGGCGCTTCTGCCTCCGGTTATTTTTCTAACCTCTTTTGGCTATTTATTTTATTTTTCATGGGGACCCAAAAATGGGTTACAACATAATATTTGGTAGGAAAGCTGTTGCTATCATGGAAGCTAGCTACTGCAACATTGACTTTGACATTGTCTTCCGCTTGATCTCTCAGTACACCCATGGACTTCCTAATTTCTCTCACCAAAATTCTTAAACCTTTCTAATGATTTGTGCTTCCAAGTAACTTCCTTCCAATTAAACAATACAATAATTAATTATTATAATAATATAATCTTTGGTAGGAAAGCTTTTGCTATTGTGGAAGCTAGCTACTGCAACATTGACATTGACATTGACATTGTCTTCTGCTTGATCTCACTCAGTACGCCCATTGACTTCCAAACTTCTCTCACAAAATTTGTTAAACCTTTCTGATTATCTGTGCTTCCAAGTAACTTCCTTCCTGTTAAACAATACAATAATTAATTTTTATAAATAATATAATCTTTGGTAGGAAAGTTGTTGCTGTCATTGAAGCTAGCTACTGCAACATTAACATTGACATTGTGCTTGATCTCTCTCAGTACACCCATTGACTTCCTAATTTCTCTAACCAAATATCTTAAACCTTTCTGATGATCTGTGCTTCCAAATAACTTCCTCCCTATTAAACATTATAATAATTAATTATTATAATAACATAATCTTTGGTAGGAAAGTTGTTGCTATCATTGAAGCTAGCTACTGCAACATTGACATTGACATTGTCTTCCGCTTGATCTCTCTTAGTACACCCATTGACTACCTAATTTCTCTCACAATATTTCTCTAACCTTTCTGATGATCTGTGCTTCCAAGTAACTTCCTTCCTATTAAACAATGCAATAATTAATTATTATAATAATAAAATCTTTGGTAGGAAAGTTGTTGCTATCATGGAAGCTAGCTACTCCAACATTGACATTGACATTGTCTTCTGCTTGATCTCTCTCAGTACGCTTATTGACTTCCTAAATTCTCTCACCAAATTTCTTAAACCTTTCGGATGATCTGTGCTTCCAAATAACTTCCTTCGTATTAAACATTACAATAATTAATTATTATAATAATAATATAATCTTTAGTAGTAAAGCTGTTGTTATAATGGAAGCTAGCTAGTGCAACATTGACATTGACATTGTCTTCTGCTTGATCTCTCTCAGTACGTAAATTGATTTCCTAATTTGTCTCACCAAATTTCTTAAAGCTTTACGAGGATCTGTGCTTCCAAGTAACTTCCTTCCTATTAAACAATACAATAATTAATTATTATAATAATAAAATCTTTGGTAGGAAAGCTGTTGCTACCATGGAAGCTAGCTACTGCAACATTGACATTGATATTGTCTTCTGCTTGATCTATCTCAGTATACCCATTGACTTCCTAATTTCTCTCACCAAATTTTTTAACCCATTCTGATGATGTGTGCTTCCTAGTAACTTTCTTCCGATTAAACAATATAATAATTAATTATTATAATAATATAATCTTTGGGAGGAAAGCTGTTGCTATCATGGAAGCTTGCTACTGCAACATTGACATTAACATTGTCTTCTGCTTGATCTTCTCTCAGTACAGCCATTGACTTCCTAATTTCTCTCACCAAATTTCTTAAACCTTTCTGATGATCTGTGCTTCCAAGTAAACTTCCTATTAAACATTACATTAATTAATTATTATAATAAAATAATCTTTGGTAGGAAAGCTGTTGCTATCATGGAAGCTAGCTACTGCAACATTGACATTGACATTGTCTTTTGCTTGATCTCTGTCAGTACGCCGATTGACTTCCTAATTTCTCTCACAAAATTTCTTAAACCTTTCCGATTATCTGTGTTTCCAAGTAACTTCCTTCTTGTTACACAATACACAAATTAATTATTATAATAATATAATCTTTGGTAGGAAAGGTGTTTGCTCTCATTGAAGGTAGCTACTGCAAGATTGAAATTGACATTGTCTTCCACTTGATTTCTCTCAGTATAGCCATTGACTTCCTAATTTCTCTCACCAAATTTCTTAAACCTTTCTGATGATCTGTGCTTCCAAGTAACTTCCTAATTAAACATTACATTAATTAATTATTATAATAAAATAATCTTTGGTAGGAAAGCTGTTGCTATCATGGAAGCTAGCTACTGCAACATTGACATTGACATTGTCTTCTGCTTGATCTCTGTCAGTACGCCGATTGACTTCCTAATTTCTCTCACAAAATTTCTTAAACCTTTCCGATTATCTGTGTTTCCAAGTAACTTCCTTCCTGTTACACAATACACAAATTAATTATTATAATAATATAATCTTTGGTAGGAAAGGTGTTGCTCTCATTGAAGCTAGCTACTGCAACATTGAAATTGACATTGTCTTCCGCTTGATCTCTCTCAGTACACCCATTGACTTCCTAATTTCTCTCACCAAATTTCTTAAACCTTTCTGATGATCTGTGCTTCCAAGTAACTTCCCCAAAGGCATTCCCAGGTAATTACATGGAAGAGAATCATGCCTGCAGTAAACTGATTTTGCAAACTCATCCAAGCAAGAGTCATCAACATTGACTCCTATAAGAGAAAAATTAATGTGCAAGCCTGAGCATAGAGCAAACCACCTTAAGACTCTTTTAACTGACTGGAGGGCATGCAAAATAGCTGGCATAAAGACAAGCGTGTCATCTGCATTTTGAAGGTGACTTAAGAAGTTATTAGAGCCAAAATCAATACCCTGAAAGATGTCTAAGGTTGCCGCACGTTGAAAGAGAACAAATAGACCTTCAGCAACAATATTAAAAAGAAAGGGAGATAGGGGATCACCTTGCCTAATACCTTGCTATTAAACAATACAATAATTAATTTTATAATAATAATATAATCTTTGGTAGTAAAGTTGTTGCTGTCATGGAAGCTAGCTACTGCAACATTAACATTTACATTGTCTTTTGCTTGATCTCTTCTCAGCACACCCATTCACTTCCTAATTTCTCTCACAAAATTTCTTAAACCTTTCTTATTATCTGTCCTTCCATGTAACTTCCTTCATGTTAAACAAAACAATAATTAATTATTATAATAATATAATCTTTAGGAGCAAAGTTGTTGCTCTCATTGAAGCTAGCTACTGCAACATTGACATTGACATTGTCTTTTGCTTGATCTCTCTCAGTACACCCATTCACTTCCTAGTTTCTCTAACAGAATTTCTTAAACCTTTCTGATGATCTGTGCTTCCAAGTAACCTCCTTCCTATTAAACAATACAATAATTAATTTTTATAATAATAAACTCTTTGGTAGGAAAAGATGTTGCTATCATGGAAGTTAGCTACTGCAACATTGACATTGACATTGTCTTCTGCTTGATCTCTCTCAGTACAACCATTGACTTCCTAATTTCTCTCACCAAATTTCTTAAACCTTTCTGATGATCTGTGCTTACAAGTAACTTCCTTCCTATTAAACAATACAATAATTAATTAATATAATAATAATATAATCTTTGGGAGGAAAGCCGTTGCTATCATGGAAGCTAGCTACAACAACATTGACATTGACATTGTTCTTCTGGCTTGATCTCTCTCTGTACAAACATTGACTTCCTAATTTCTCTCACCAAATTTCTTAAAGCTTTCTGATGATTTGTGCTTCCAAGTAACTTCCTTCCTATTAAACAATACAATAATTAATTTTTATAATCATAAAATCTTTGGTAGGAAAGATGTTGCTATCATGGAAGCTAGCTACCGCAACATTGACATTGACATTGACATTGACATTGTCTTCTGCTTGATCTCTCTCAGTACACCCACTGCCTTCCTAATTTCTCTCACCAAATTTTCTTAAACCTTTCTGATGATCTATGCTTCCAAGTAACTTCCTTCCTATTAAACATTAAAATAATTAAAAATTATAATAATATAATCATTGGTAGGAAAGCTGTTGCTATCATGGAAGCTAGCTAGTGCAACATTGACATTGACATTGTCTTCTGCTTGATCTCTCTAAGTACGCCCATTGATTTCTTAATTTGTCTCACCAAATTTCTTAAACCTTTCTGATGATATGTGCTTCCAAAGTAACTTCCTTCCTATTAAACAATAGAATAATTAATTATTATAATAATATTATAATCTTTGGTAGGAAAGCTGTTGCTATCATGGAAGCTAGCTACAACAACATTGACATTGATATTCTCTTCTGCTTGATCTCTCTAAGTACACCCATTGACTTCCTAATTTCTCTCACCAAATTTCTTAAACCTTTCTGATGATCTTTGCTTCCAAGTAACTTCCTTCCTATTAAACAATAGAATAATTAATTATTATAATAATATT